>NC_067225.1:12617500-12732500 GCF_019924925.1 Ctenopharyngodon idella
TTACATTGACCCATCAGGGTGGGTACGTGCAGGTGAACCTCATCACAGTCGGCGGTCCGGATCACAGTTTAAATGAGACGCACAGATCTGATCCTGCTGACGGCAGGAAGAGACTCGTATGTCCTTCACTGCGCTGGAGCTCGACTCATGCTGCGACACATGACAGATCTCACATGTGAAGGTCTTCAGAGACTTTACACTGAGAGTCTCAGGCCTGATTCACAGCATGTGTTCAGCTTAATGCTCATATGAGCAGATCACAGCCGATAGCAGATGCTGTGGATGAAGAACTGGTGGAGTCAAAGCTAACTAACTGAAATGAAAATAAAAGGTGACTTTACTTCTGATAATCAGCGGTTCTCGGCTGCAGTGTCAAGCCTCTCTCTGTCTGTCTGCAGGTTTCGTCTGATGTGTCAGACTATCATCGCTCATAAGCTCTTTGACTATGTGGTTCTTGCCTTCATCTTCCTCAACTGCATCACAGTGGCTCTGGAGAGACCCAGAATCCATCAGGGCAGTCTGGTACGTTTCGTCACTCACATTCACACACTCCTCACAGCGTGAGTCAGCAGTAGTGACACGGTGATTTGCAGCTCCGCATGAACACTGTCACATCATCCATTGGGCTCGATGGAGCTTCATAGAGGAGAAACGGCAGGTTTAATTCCACCTGAATGATCTGCTCAGTTCTGAACATCATATCCTAACTGGGTACAAATGAGACTGAAAATAAAACAAATGCTTTTTTGTGCAACGTTTCCTCAATATTTATTAAAAATATTAAACTGAAGATGTTTATGCATTGGAGACTTGTGTTGTTACGACACTGGAATTTCCAACTACGATAGGATACCTTAAAAAATATCGATATTCAAAACAACGGGGAAAACTGCCATATATAATGCCGTACAGATACTTTATTATCTCATAATTTTATGATAATTTGGGTAATTTTGTTGCAATAGCTTACACACAGCACAAGGATTGAAATGATTGAAATTAATGCTTACAATTAAAGTTACAAAAGTAATTCAGTCAAGAGCAGCGAGTGTTTTTCTCTTTGTCTTTTGTTCTCTGAGTAACATGACAGACAGCAGCAGGTTTATTGGGCTGCTGTCACTTTAAGAGCTTATGCACAGGTCCAATATACTGTTACACAACATGCGTTTTCTCTCAACTATTTACTTTCCAAAACTGACTGTGTTTATCTGAATAGTCTGCAAGACGGGCATTTTGACATAATTTTGTATGTATCTGACCGTTTAAGCACAATAAGCCACTAAAAATAAGTAAATTTGATACCCTTGAGATGTTTGAGAGGCGGCTTTATGTGCGCGCCACTTATATAGATCAGTGGTGAGCACGCTTTTGGCGTAAGCATGAAACCTGTGCAAATGAGTGAAACAAGCACTATTCAACCGGAGCGAATGAGACGAGTGAGTGACAGGAGGCGGGTGTGTGTCATTTCGCTATCAGAGAGAAGAGAGCACGATAATGCAACCAGTATCAGTGTATCAATACTGCAGAAAAGGATTATTAGAACCGTTTCAGATGTTTCAGTATCAATACATATTGAAATATCGATATTTTTGACATCAGTATTGGAGACTATCAGTAACGATTTATAGATTTTGGAGTAGTTATACGAAACTAACACTGTTAATCAGCTAAACCAGTGCGATTATTAGTTGATGCGGATCATTTGTCTAGATGTCGGTCAGTATCATGACTAGTCCTGTAGAGGCTCAGCTGTGTTGAATCAGTGAACTTCAGCAGGACTGCTGCGGTTCAGCTGTGAGAATATGACATTTCCATCGTGATAATCACAGGATATTTTACCCCGGTGTAAAAGTCACACATCTCATTCTTAGCCTGACATTCTGCTGCCGCTGTATCATTACTTCACACTGCCGTGTCTCACTGTTTCTCTCTCTCTTCTCCCGTCAGGAGCGAGTCTTCCTCACCATCTCCAACTATGTTTTCACTGCCATCTTTGTGGCCGAGATGACTGTCAAGGTAACGTCTCACCTGAGCACTTCATGCGTGTGTTACTGAGGTATCCTTAACACCAGACACACAGTTTATAGGGCTTTATCACACTACTGCAGCCTGTATCAATGTCTGTGCTCATAACATGGGATTGTTGTGATTTATTGATGTAAAATTAAGCACAGATACCTGTTCTGAAGATACCAACCTTAGTTTACAGTCATTAATTGAGTACTGTAAAACAAAGACATGATATTCCGACGCATATTTCGTGATTTAAAGGAGAGTGCTGTGTGTGTGTGTGTGTGTGTTACTTCAGAGTCTGATCACTTTATTTTATTACAGAACTGCAAGAATATAATACAAACAACATCACATTAAAGAGCATTACAATTAGACAAAGCTTAAAATATGAATTACTACTCAAATAATTAAATTAAAGGTTTGGGGGAAACTTATTGTATTAAATGATAATGTTTGCATTTTTTCATGCACTTACTTTACAATGCAATCATCAATAATCTGATGAAATTGAAGTTGTTTAATTAAACCAACAAGAACACTGTACCAACAACCCAGAACACCTTAGTAAGAACTTATCTACACCCTAGTGACCACTAGAACATGTATCATCAATGCAAAACACCCTAGTAACGATTTATCAACACCCTAGCAACCACTTAGCAACCCACAACAACACCCCGTGTATAAACAATATAAAACACCCTAGTAACGACTTATCAACACCCTAGCAACCACTTAGCAACCAACAACAACACCCTGTGTATAAACAATATAAAACACCCTAGTAACGACTTATCAACACCCTAGCAACCACTTAGCAACCAACAACAACACCCTGTGTATAAACAATATAAAACACCCTAGTAACTACTTATCAACACCCTAGCAACCACTTAGCAACCAACAAGAACACCCTAGTAAAGATTTATCAACACCCTAGCAACCACTTAGCAACCAACAAGAACACTCCATGTAAAAACAAAACAAAACACCCTAGTAACGACTTATCAACACCCTAGCAACCACTTAGCAACCAACAACAACACCCCGTGTATAAGCAATATAAAACACCCTAGTAACGACTTATCAACACCCTAGCAACCACTTAGCAACCAACAAGAACACCCTAGTAATGATTTATCAACACCCTAGCAACCACTTAGCAACCAACAAGAACACTCCATGTAAAACAAAACAAAACACCCTAGTAACGACTTATCAACACCCTAGCAACCACTTAGCAACCAACAACAACACCCTGTGTATAAACAATATAAAACACCCTAGTAACGACTTATCAACACCCTAGCAACCACTTAGCAACCAACAACAACACCCTGTGTATAAACAATATAAAACACCCTAGTAACGACTTATCAACACCCTAGCAACCACTTAGCAACCAACAACAACACCCTGTGTATAAACAATATAAAACACCCTAGTAATGACTTATCAACACCCTAGCAACCACTTAGCAATCCAACTAGAGCACCCCACCAGCTATGTATCAGCAATACAAAAAACCTTAGTAACAACTTATCAACACCCTAGCAACCACTTGGCAATCAACCATAACACCACACTAACCATGTATACACAACTTATCAACACCCTAGCAACCACTCAGCAACCAACATGAAATCCCCATGTATAAACAATTTAAAACACCCTAGTAATGACTTATCAACACCCTAGCAACCACTTAGCAACAAACAAGAACTCACCACAACTGTCTCAACAATATAAAACACCATAGTAACGACTTAACACCCTAGCAACGACCAAAAACATCCAACCATGTATAAACAATACAAAACACCCTAGTAATGACTTATCAACACCGTAATGACCACTTAGCAACCAACAGGAACTCCCCACAACTGTCTCAACAATACAAAACACCCTAGTGATGACTTATCAATACCCTAGCAACCAACAATAACACCCCATGTATCAACAATACCAAAAACTTTAGTAACAACTTATTAACACCGTAGCAACCACTTAGCAATCAACCATAACACACCACTAACCATGTATACACAATACACAAACAACACCTTAGCAACCAACCAAAACACTTAACCAACCGCATGCAAATGGCCCAGTACACCATAATAATGGCTTATCAATTTCCCAGCAACCACTCAGAGCACCTTAGCAACCACATAGCAACGCCTTGGCAACCATTCACAACACTGTTGTCATGGTTGTGTGATCCGCACAGGTAAGCGTGTCTCGTTTCTTTCAGACAGTTACAGTAGTTGAGTTCTTGTGACTGATGGAGGTCAGCGACACAGAGTCTGACTGTGTCTGAATGGGAATGTTCAGTCTGCTCTATGAACACACACACTCCAGCAGTAACGCTGTTCATTATAGTGTCTGCCGCTCACACTGATTATTCAGCTCATTTAGATCATTGCGATCAGCCTCGTTAGCAAATGAGCCAATGAGAAAACTGGAGACAGTGCATGCTGGGTAAACACTCGGGTAAAGAGTTTTTGGTTTAAAGGACAGTTAAACAGTATCGTAGAGTCACAGGCTGCTGGTGTCAGTCGTTCAGACGAGCACACAAACCCTCCTCTGGAGTGTCAGGATCCTGTCCGTGTCCTGTAGGTGAATCCGCTTCAAACGCAGTTTCCTCTCTCTCTCTCTCTCTCTCTCTCTCTCTCTCTCTCTCTCTCTCTCTCTCTCTCTCTCTCTCTGTACCTGTCAGAGCGTACCGCGGTAAAGACTGTCAGAACAGAAGGTTCTTCCTCTCAGAAGAGTCAGTATCAGCGCTGCTCTGGTGTTCACCTCTCTGTTCTTGAGACGCTGCAGACAGCAGGCAAAAATACTATGAAACATCAAATAATCATGCAGAGGTCGAATATAATAAGAGATTTATGACTTTTTAAAAGAAAAATCTCTACCGTATTTTTAGTTCACAATGTCAAAGTTCGTGTGTCCATCAAACTCTGACATTTCAGCACAAATTCATCTAGAATCTAGTCAGATTACACAGATGTCAGTGAAGACGGATTTTGAAATGCCCTCAACCTCAAAATCAATCATTAAAGGGGGGGTGTCACAGTTTCTGCCAATCTCATGTTAATCTTGAGTACATGTAGAGTAACAATGCTTCCTTCATATCTCCAAAAAGTCTTTAGTTTTGTCGTATTTATAAAAGATAGATACGCTAAACCGAGTCTTTCCGAAAAAAGCCGAGCTCCTGGAGGCGTGTCTGCCGTCAGTGCCGTGGGCGGAGCTAAAGAGTCACGAGCGCTCACAGCTTCTGCGTAGAGATCGTCTGCTAGCTGCGACATCATTATAAATACAAAGAAAGGGAACAAAAACGTTTGTGGTGTTTACATTATATGCACTTAGGGTTAGGGTCGCCGATTGCCAACAAAACATCTGATGCAGCTTTACTCACCACCCGAGATCTGCAAATCCAGCGCTGAACTGGGACTTGTTTACAAAGTCTTCATCTGCCTCGGAAAAACAAACTTCATCCTCTGTTCCCTTAACGCTGGGTTCTTTGGGAAGCTGAAAAGGTAATCTTTCCCTCAACCAAAAACACACTCCTTCAGTGACAGGAGCTGCGTCTCATTTCGAAGGCTGCGTCCTTCGGAGATCGCATTTGAAGGCTGCATACGTCATCAAGGATGTCATATTTAAGAAAAGTAACCGTAATAAAATTGACTGATATTCATTGTATGGTGTAAAATACTGTCATTTCTTTCTTATGTTGTAATCTAATGGTTATTTTTCTTAAATGAGACTGCCTTGATGATGTATGCAGCCTTCAAAGGGTGCAGCCCCTGAATTGGGACACAGCCATTGTTGAAAAATCTCTCGTCTTCCGTATCCCAAACAAAGCGCGTTGATGGGCGTGATCTTGCTCTTGCTCTTGCTCTGGGTGATGTGTGTGTGCACGATTATCAGGGAGAAGTTTGACGTCATACAGGACACACTCGAAAAAAAACTCTGTACCGAAACCGGAAGTAGTGGATTTGGCACAGAAATACTCCAACTCGTGTTTTGAAACTTTGGCCATGTTTAGCATGAGAATGCAGCTCTTTAACAGTGTAAATAAGTCAGAATGAAACAGCATTACACCCCCCCTTTAACACTGTACAAGGTTGTTTTAAGCCTATGAATCCTACTGTCATATTTGATAGACGCACTTCTAAGGCTCTAAATGAAGAAGATGATCTGATAAACCTGTCGCACATGATCTCCTCCAGTCCTTCTGTCTCCGATCGATCATTTAGAGTTTCAATAAATGGTTTTGTCTCTGATTTCTGTCTCTCAGGTGGTGTCTAAGGGTCTGTATCTGGGCGATCGAGCATATCTGCGCAGCAGCTGGAATGTTCTGGACGGGTTTCTCGTCTTCGTGTCTCTGATTGACATCGTGGTGTCGATGGCGGGCGGAGCCAAGATCCTGGGCGTGCTGCGGGTGCTCCGCCTACTGAGGACGTTACGCCCACTCAGGTGACAACAACTGATTAACTGATTCGTTAGAGCAACTACACACACGAACCTGAACCTTCAGAGTCCTGCAGACGAACACTGACGGCAGCTTCATTCTGTGCTCATTATTATTAGCAGAATCATGATGTGAAGGAAAGACACTACAGGTGAAAATATCAATCACCATCCGTTCCCCAGATGATTAATCACAGGACATTAGGACAGTTGTTTTGTATTATAATTGTTTTCTCAAAAGATATGTTTAACCATCCAAATGAGGTATTAAATATGCACTCATTTGCATACATTTCCAGAACAGAAATCTGAACACTGGATAAAGACAGATTTGTTGACATATTAAGGTTTTTTTTGCACTGGATTTCTCTCTTTATCACTCAATAAATCAGAAAATACTGTCAACAGACAGAAAACTAATTTTTTAGGAATAAAATGTTGTATAAATCAGGCAAATGATATCTGAACAACCCTTCAGAATATAGATATGAATAAAACTGTGAAGTTTGGTGTGTGTGAAGCTGCTGAAGTGATTTCAGACTCAAACTCACCACCTTTAAAGAGATGGATTGAGATTGAAGTCTACAGACGCAAATAGATAAAGTGCAATAAAATAAACACATTTTTGGATGTTTTCTTTCCACTAGTCATGTTATGGAAGCAAAATAGAGCTCAAAACTGAGCAGTGTGAAAAAGCTCTGGTCTCGTCTTCAGTCTCTGAGGTTGTTTGTCTGGTTCTGTGTGGTTCTGACTCGGTTCTTCATGTTTCTCAGGGTGATCAGTCGAGCTCCGGGTCTGAAGCTGGTGGTGGAGACTCTGATTACGTCACTGAAGCCCATCGGGAACATCGTCCTCATCTGCTGCGCTTTCTTCATCATCTTCGGCATCCTGGGAGTTCAGGTTCATCTCACTCATGTTCAGTCATCGCTGATCTCTCGTCCTGCTCCGTCAGACGCTGATCTCACTGTGTGTGTGTGTGTGTGTGTGTGTGTCTCAACAGCTCTTCAAAGGGAAGTTCTATTACTGTGTGGGTTTGGATGTGAAAAATGTCACCAATAAATCCGACTGTCTGTCTGCCAGTTACCGCTGGGTTCATCACAAGTACAACTTTGACAATCTGGGGCAGGTGAGGTCAGATTCAGTCTCTTCCAGCAGTGTTGCAAATTGTCAGTTGAAAGTAACTAAAACTGGTCGCTAAATCTCGCTAGATGACGTCATACTGCGAGTCCACTGATCTATATTAATATGAATATAGATCAGTGGGAGAGTCACAGAATCTAGATAAGGTTTGTCCAAGAAGTTGCTAGATTTGTCACTAGGCTTTTGAAAAAAAGGGGCGGGGAAGTCACTAAATCTAGCTACAAAATCGCTAAATTGGCTGCACTGGCTTCAGGAAGTCTTTCTTTTCCCATTCACTTTCTCCACAGACATTACAAAATATTCTCCAACGTTTTATGCCATAAATTGAAGCCAGATCTGAACCAGTGTTGTTTTAGTATTACTGAGATACTATTATAGTTTTATTAGTATTTTGAATTAGTTTTTATTTTTATATTTTCCTTTTTCATTTTAATTTTAGTCAAAGTTTTTTGTTTTTGTTTTTTTGTGTGTTTTTGTCATTTTTGTAAGTTTTTTTTTAATACTTATATAGTTTTTTTATTCATTCTTATTTAAGTTTTAGGTATTATAGTGCATCAAGTTAAACTAAATAAAAATGAGAAATGTTATCTTCGAAACTAGCTGAAATAATTTTTTAATATTTTATTTCAAGTAAAGAATTTTTAATAACCCCGATCAGACTTTCATTTAAAGGAAAATAACTGGTTTGACAATCAAAAACGATGAAGACACAAGACTGCGTATCAAAACTACATTTTATGAACTTCACAAACAACCACAAACAACAGTAATATATATATATATATATATATATATATATATATATATATATATATTGACTAATATTTACTGATTACTGTATTTTTTGGAAAATAAGTCGCACTTGATCAAAATCGACAAAAAACACACTGAAGTTTCATTGGTGTATGAGTCACATTTTATTATTACATTCAGAAATAATGTGAAGTATGGGTAATTAAAATGAAATGTTTACAATCATAAACACTATAAACATGTACTTCAGTTTCCATAACAACTCCTTAAACAAATCCAGAAAATACAAGTAAAGTTTAAAATAGTATCTTTACATTTTATTTCAATATTAATTTTCATACAAAAAATATAAATGGTTTGAGATTGTGGAGAACAACATCATAGTGCATCATGGGAGTGTATGATTGAAATATTGAGCGGTTTGTCATGATGTTTAGTTCTGTGGTACTGAGATCTCTTCAGGATTATGGGTTTTTTAGTTCTTCACTGACCATTCGACCATCGACTCACACTGACTCGTGTCTCACGGTCTCAGGATCTGCTGGGAAAGATTTATTCGTTAGCATTAGAAATGAGTTCCATCAGTTCAGTCCTGTGGAGGAAATCCGTTGACTTCCTGCTGTGTGTTTGAGTGACTGTTTGTTTGGTGATTTTTCCATTTCAGGCTCTGATGTCACTGTTTGTGTTGGCGTCTAAAGATGGATGGGTAAATATCATGTACCACGGGCTGGATGCTGTCGGGATCGACCAGCAGGTAACACACACACACACACACACACACAGCATCATTACTCCAGTCTTCAGTGTCACATGATACTTCAGAAATCATTCTAATATGATGATTTGATGCTCAAGAAACATTTATGATTATTATCAATGTTGAAAACAGTCATATTTCTGTGGAAACCGTCATACATCTTATTCTTCGGGATTCTTTGATGAATAGAAAGTTCAGCATTTATTTCAAGTAGATTAATTTGTCTCATTATAAATGTGTTTCTCTCGTGCGTCTCTGTTCAGCCCGTCATCAATCACAACCCCTGGATGCTGCTCTACTTCATCTCCTTCCTGCTGATCGTCAGTTTCTTCGTGTTGAACATGTTTGTCGGTGTGGTGGTGGAGAACTTCCACAAGTGCCGTCAGCATCAGGAGGTGGAGGAGGCACGGCGGCGGGAGGAGAAGCGGCTGAAGCGCTTGGAGAAGAGGAGACGCAGTAAGACGCTCTCGCTTTATAATGATGTTCTGGAAGATCCTCAGATCTGTAACGGATGTGAAAGTCTCATTAGATTCTCATCTATTCACAGTCGACCCGCTGCTCTCCATTTCTTCTCTTCTTCATTTTTCTTCATCTCTCTCTCTTCTCTGTTATTATTATTCATCTTCCTGTGCCGTCTCTCGTTTATCTCTTATGTTCTTCCTCGTTCTTCAGTTCTCCAGATCCTCGGCCTCATTCATCACCACTGACCTCATTGTCTCCTCTTCCTCGTTCCATCCATCATCTTGCAGCCGGCCTCATTTACATCCATCCATCGATCCGTCTCTCACACTAAATATCAGCGCTTTATTGGTGTGATTCTTGTCAAAGCATCAACACACATAATATAATCTGGGGAAGCTTGTTTCCACCATGGAATAAAAAATAAAAAAGGGAAATTGTGAATTTTTATCTGACAATTCTGACTTTTTTTCTGGCAATTGTGAATTTATATCCCACAATTCTGAGAAAAAAACTTTATATCTTAGTATATTTATTTATTACAACACAGTTCAGACTTCATAAGTCACAAAGTAAGAATTACGTTTTTATACATATCAATTCTGACTTTATTTCACAGAATTGTGACTTTTTATCTCTCAATTCAGACTATAACTCACAAAGTAAGAATTACATTTTTATATATCGCAATTTGCTTATTATTTTGCAGAATTTGTGACTTTTTATCTTGTAATTCAGACTTTATAACTCACAAAGTAAGAATGAAGATTTTATATATCTGAATTCAGACTTTATTTCACAGAATTGCGACTTTTTTCTTGCAATTTTTCGCAATTCAGACTTTATAACTCACAAAGTAAGAATTACAATTTTATCTATCACAATTCGGACTTTATTTCACAGAATTGCGACTTTTTATCTCGCAAGTTGAAATCTCACAATTCGGAGTTGCGAGAAGAAAGTCAGAATTGCGAGTAAATATCTCGCAATTTTAAGAAATAAAGTCAAAATTGTGAGATATAAACATGCAATTGCTAGAAAAAAGTCAGAATTTTGAGATAAAAAGTTTATCTTTCATTTTGTGGCGTAAACAAGCTTCCATAAAAATCAGTGCTGGGAAAGATGACGGTGAAATAAAGCTGCCAGTAATGATGATATTATTAGAAATCACCATTCTCTGTGTGCAGAGGCCCAGCGGCTGCCGTATTACGCCTCGTACGGCCGCGTTCGTCTGATGATTCACTCGTTCTGCACCAGTCACTATCTGGACCTCTTCATCACCCTCATCATCTGCATCAATGTGGTCACCATGAGCCTGGAGCACTACAGCCAACCACAGGTGAGCAGCACCGTCACATGACACATGACGTCTGAACCAGAGTTCGGTTTCTTGCTGCATCATTTGGTACATTTGAATGATCAGTGTGAGGACTAGCAGCAGCTGTTTTCCACTGTAACCAGGTAATGACGTCTGATTCTTCTCTCTGTTTCTCTCAGTCGTTGGAGACGGCGCTGAAATACTGCAACTACTTCTTCAGCTCCACGTTTGTGGTGGAGGCCACGCTGAAGCTGGTCGCGTTCGGCTTCAGACGCTTCTTTAAAGACAGGTACGCACTGAGATCCTCCAGTCTAGATCTGTGGCTCCTTCAGCGTGCCGTGAGGATGATTCTGTCTCTCCGCAGATGGAATCAGTTGGATCTGGCGATCGTTCTGTTGTCTGTGATGGGAATCACTCTGGAGGAGATCGAGATAAACGCTTCACTTCCCATCAATCCCACCATCATCCGCATCATGAGGGTCCTGCGTATCGCCCGCGGTGAGCTCGTAAACGCCTTCAATTACACATTTCACACGCGCGGCGGGAATTCAAAAGTAATTGGCAAAAGATAAAGAAAAGTAAAAATCAATTTTAAAGTCATTAAAAATTAATGTGAGGGAAACTCTGGAGCTTCTACTGTAGGTATTGAATGTAATTTGGACTCTAATTGGACACTAATATTGTTTCATGTACTTTAAATGTATGTTTTCTGTTCATTCAGAAGCTCTTTTAATAATTTACACTGTGAAACACTGTGGATCTGATGGATGTTCTTTGTTTTGTTTGGAAAAACTGCTAAATAAAATTTATATAAATATATATATTATATAAATTATATTATATATATATATACATTTCTGTTCATTCAGAAGCTCTTTTAATAATTTACACTGTGAAACACTGTGGATCTGATGGACGTTCTTTGTTTTGTTTGGAAAAACTGCTAAATAAAATTTATTATATAAAAATACATATTTATATCAGAATCACAATGAAAAAAGACAAAAATAAGAAATTTTCATTTAGTTTGCACTATAAAAAATGTTTTTTTGAAGTTGTAAATAAAGCAAAGATTACTAGAGTATGTTTTACAAGAAAACCCTATTTCAGTCTTCAAGATGTCACTGCTATTTCAATGTGTTATTTGCTGTTTATTTGTAATTATTTGTGAAATTTGTTAGCCAATTCTGAGTGAAAATTGTACAAAGTGTAGAAACAATTTTATTGTTAGTAAATGAGCATTTTAATCACTGACAATCAGAAGTGAAATAGTGCAAAACGAAACCTAGAGCGACAGAAGTGTGTGAACAGCAGTGAAGCAGGAGGACTCGTCTGATACAGCCCATCAGCTGATCAGCTTCACCGTCGGCACGGAAACCGTCTGTCTGTCACCCCAGATCTGGCTGTCATAGATGTGATTGTGATCTTCATTTAAAGACAAACTCTGAGATGTTTCTGTTTCTCTCTCGTGACGTTCTGTGTGTTTTTGTCTCAATTTCACAGTTCTGAAATTATTGAAGATGGCCACAGGAATGAGAGCGCTGCTCGACACCGTGGTGCAGGCTTTACCTCAGGTACACACACACACACACACACACACACACACACAACAATAATGAAAGACTGAAGGTCAGGTGATCTGGATGGTGTTTGTCCAGTTAAACCTGCTCAGACATTCAGTGTGATGATAAAAACACATGATTTCTCATGTGTCTGTCTTCTTACTAGATATATATAGATTATGTCTCACAATTCTGAGAGAAAAGTCTGAATTGTGAGATTTGAACTTGTAATTCTGAGGAAAAATGTCTGAATTGTAAGATAAAAAGTTGCTATTAACTTTATTTATTTTTTATTTCATAGATGTAGATACGGCAGACTGTATCATGTTTACACACACCAGTACACTGATAACTCACAAAAATCAGTTTACTGAAATAACCTGTTGTCCAGTTTATGCAAACCATTAACCCGACAACACAAGTAAAATGCGTTTACAAGACTTTATTAATAAAAAGTTATTACCCGGTAGTGACGTCAAAACGTAGGTCAGAGTATTTCATTTGTCATGTCAGTTGTGATGTTAAAGCATGTTAAAACTGAAGAAGAGTACCGGAACATGTCAGCGGGAATCTTACGCTCATGCGTGATCCTCTCGTGCTGCAGCGTTTTGACTGAACCACTTCTTCTTCTGCACGAGATCAGAGCACTTTATCATCTGAGTTTGTGATATATTTCCTCCTCTCTCACTGCTGAACGCTCGGTCTGGATGAGCTTAAATCCACAGTAAGGACGTGTTCCTGTCACAGTATCTCACATGCGCACTTCAGGAAACTGACAGAAAGCAGATTAATTCTTTACATGCGGGCCGTAAGGGGCAAAAATCAAGCTGTGTCGATCGGTTTATGCTGAAGCTGTTTATGACCTTACTCTGATAAAGGAAAGCAGGTTAACTCATTCATGATCATGTGTTGACATCTTATTAAGCATAATCGGGTTAAGAGCGTTCCTGTAAACACACTCACTGTCTGAACAGACGGATCTGAGTTCAGGAGCTGATAAGGATGTTTATTTTGGATTTTTCCCTAACCGACACCTGAAGCTCGTTAACCGATCATTAAAGGGATAGTTCAACCAAAAATGAAAATTTGATGTTTATCTGCTTACCCCCAGGGCATCCAAGATGTAGGTGACTTTGTTTCTTCAGTAGAACACAAATGATGATTTTTAACTCCAACCGTTGCGGTCTGTCAGTCGTATAATGCATGTCAATGGGAACTCCATCTATAAGAGTCAAAAAAACATGCACAGACAAATCCAAATTAAACCCTGCGGCTCGTGACAACACATTGATGTCCTAAGACACGAAACGATCGGTTTGTGCGAGAAACTGAACAGTATTTATTTCATTTTTTACCTCTAATACACAAAATGCACTCTGATGCCGGAAGTGATCGCTCACACTCATTGACATATACACACGAGAGATCAAATAACAGGAATAAATACACAAAATATAATATATTTAAATATTTAATAGATTAACAAAATGGGGAAAAAACTGCGACAAATAGGCCTAAATTCTGAGTTTCTGATCATTTTTATGAAGTTCATGGAAAGGAAACCAAATGATGGAGCATATAAAGTTGTTTCTGCTGTTATAAGGAAAAAATTCAAGTGATCACACAGATCTCACACACACACACACACACACACACACAACAGATCAGCATTGCTAACTTGCATATTTGCGCATAAGAAGGGTGATGTTTTAGGTGGATATTGTAATGCAAGTGAAGTAAAAAGCCTAGTTTACATAATAAATAATAGTTTAGCATCCAAATACATTGTGAATATGGAAACATTTGCATTCGTGCTGAACGAACGAGGTTGTCTACGTGATCCCAACGCTGGTTTCTGTTTCAGTTTTGCTTTAAATGAATTCGTTTTGGAATGACGTTTTTATAACTACTTTTATTTTTCATCCTTGTTCTGTTCTGAATACTGTTAAATTTGAAAGTATTTATTGTGGAGAACTAAACTAAAGAACTAAAATAGTCTATAGCTATGTTTATGTTTATAATGTTTGTAAACATTTTGCTTTATTTACCCATATTTTACATTAATTTAATAATAAAATGCGACTTATATGCAACTTATCTGTTTGTTTTTTTCTCTCAAAAGCTCAATTTTATAGATGTAGCGTATTTTTAACCATGCAGCAGAAAAATAACTTAAACTGTTTAACCGATAGTGTTAATTGGTCAAAACTCTTACTGTTTTAAACAGTTATCCAGTTAATGATGAGCGTCTCTAGCAGATGCACAATGACATTCAGTCCTGAAGATGTTGAGAAGCCGTCTGCCGTGTGAATGAAGCGTCAGACGCGTCTCATCATGTCGTTTCACGAGTCATTGGGTGTTCAACACGGCTGTGAACGGCTCTCGTGGCTCATTTCATGCTCGCAAAGTTAAACAGATGGTATCGATCTACAAACCCTCTTTAACTGGATGAACCGAACCGCATTAATGACACTTTAGTCTTTTAAATGTGTCAATAAAAACTTGTGATTTAAAAACTACATTGATATAAAACCACTGAGTTCAGAGGAGTATGTGAGGAATAACATGAAGTAAGCTGTTGTTTTCTCCATCCGTCTCTCGCTGGGCTCAGATGGGCTTCTGGAACTTTTAATGGAAGTGAATTAACCTTGAATATAAGCAATAAAGCAGCTGTGAACAAATAATCACACACGCTGACCAGCGCAAACCTCATTCTGGGAATTAAATGAGTTTCAGTGTCGACGGCTGGTTTAGTGCTACACACTCACACACACACACACACACACACACACACACACACACACACACACACACACACACACACACACACTCTCTCTGCTGTATGATTGTCGTGTTGTTCAGCTGTGTGTGTTTCGTTCAGGTGGGGAATCTGGGTTTGCTCTTCGTTCTGTTGTTCTTCATTTACGCGGCGCTCGGAGTCGAGCTGTTTGGAGAACTGGGTGAGAGAAAAACACTTCACATCTTCACAGCAGTCTTCAGTAAGATGCATTATTTATTCAGCAAGGATGCATTAAATTGATCAAAAGTGACATTTATAATGTTACAAAAGATTCTATTTCAAATAAATTCTGTTCTTTTGAACTTTCTATTCATCAAAGAATCCTGAAGAATAAATGTATGACGGTTTCCACAGAAATCTGAAACTGTTTTCAACATTGATAATAATCATAAATGTTTGTTGATCATCAAATCATCATATCAGAATGATTTCTGAAGGATCATGTGACACTGAAGACTGGAGTAATGATGCTGAACATTCAGCTTTGATCACAGGAATAAATTACACTTTACTATATATTCACATAGAAAACAGCTGATTTACACTGGAATAATATTTCACTGTTTTACTGTATTTTTGATCAAATAAATGCAGCCTTGATGAGCAGAAGAGACTCTTTCAAAAACATTCAATTCCAAATTTTAGGGTATATATATATATGAAGAAATTAAAATAAAATGTGATTAATTCATGAGGTAATTCTTTAAGACTTTCCCATTTTTTCTGTCTCAGTGTGTAACGTTGAATACCCGTGTGAAGGGATGAGCCGTCACGCCACGTTTGAAAACTTCGGCATGGCGTTCCTCACCCTCTTCCAGGTTTCTACAGGAGACAACTGGAACGGCATCATGAAGGTAGAGCCGCTCTTACACCAACACAAACCCTGAACTGTAGCTGTAAAACACTTCAGTCGGCTTCATTCAATCACTGAATAGAAAGTGTTGATTTTCTTCTTCCTTTGTGGTGGAATCAGTGTGCAACATTATTTCTTTCAGTTACACTTTATTTCAAAGGTCCGCTTTAGACATTCCACTAACTATAAGAAACTTTGCAACTACATGTCAACTAACCCGAACCCTAACAGTCTACTAATACTCTAATGAGTTGCAAAGTTAGTTAGTAGAATGTCTAAAGAGGACTATGGAAATAAACTTTTCTTTATTTTGTCAAACAGTAGCTGAGTAATAGATTCCAGTGTGTACTGCTTCAGAAATGCCTGTAAAATTGCAATGATAAATCATTTTCACAATAAATTATGCTGAATTAAAACATAGAGTCACCATAGGTGAATAGGTGAAATGCAAATAATAGAAATCACCATATTTCCACAGCTGATTGATTACATTAAAAATTGCAAAAAATGCAATTTTTCTGAAATGCAATGTCTAAATATGCAATTAAGACATTAGCTGATTAAATATGCACTTATTTGCATACATTTCCAGAACAGAAATCTGAACATTGGATGAATCAAAATTCTTGTTTGATTTTGTTGACATACTAGAGTTAAAGAAAATACTGTCAACAGACAGAAAACAAACACGTTTTTAAGAATAAAATGTTGTATAAATCAGGCGAATGATATCTGAACAACCCTTCAGAATATAGACATGAATAAAACTGTGAAGTTTGGTGTGTGTGAAGCTGCTGAAATGGAGATGTCTTTCTTGCCTTTAAAGAGATGGATTGAGATTGAAATCTAGAGACGCAAATAGATAACGAATAAACACTTAAAAGTGTATTTTGGATGTTTTCTTTCCACTTGTCTGAAATAAAGTTATGAAAAGATAAAATCTCCAAATTGACCAGTGCATGAAAAAGGATTTGCCTGTAGCAAAAATATAAAACGGCATCAAATAGGCATTAAAGCCTGTTTAAATCTTCTCCTAAGCCTCTGTGCTGCATGTGAGATATTCTGTTGATTTCATGGTTTCTGTTTTGGTTGCATCACACTGTAATCACAGTCAGACTCGCGCCGGGTCAGTTATCTGGATAAGCATGACTGTAAGCAGTGACTGGAGATGAATCTGTGTGCTCACAGGACACGCTGCGCGAGTGTCCGCCGGGCGACAGCTACTCGTGTAACTCCAGCCTGCAGATCATCTCGCCCATGTACTTTGTGAGCTTCGTGCTGACGGCTCAGTTCGTCCTGATTAACGTGGTGGTGGCCGTGCTGATGAAACACCTGGACGACTCCAATAAGGAAGCGCAGGAGGACGCGGAGATGGACGCGGAGATCGAGATGGAGCTGGCGCAGGGCGGGCTGTGCTGCCTGGGCCGTCTGGACCGCCTCGCCGGGGCTGATGGGAGCGAGAGGGCCGCGGGGAGCTGCGGGAACAGACACACGGCCACAGGCTGCGGTTCACACGAGCCAGAGCGGACACACGCCGCGCAGAACCGCACCGGACACACTCCAGCAGAGGAGACTGTACTCGCCGGCACAGGTTCAACACTTACACACCGCTGACAGTCACAGATCATCACAGCATGTGTCATTCACTGTCAAAACATTTGATTTACGTTCTCATCGGTGAGTTTGTGAACAGTGTCTATATTGAGATGATAATATTCCTCTATAATCTCACTATTAAGGGTTTATTTCTGCAGGATGGCAGTCATGAATCTCTCATGAGTCATTACACTGAGTGATCGTACATTTCCCTTCTGACATCTGATGTCCTGCAGGGATCGTGTGTGTGTGTGTGTGTGTGTGTGTTCATGGAGACACATCATGAGTCATCAGAGGAAATGAAGTCGCAGCTGAAACACAAAACAGTCTGTCCACACATGATGAACAGTGAATCACACACTGAACTGAGGCCTCGTTCACACTGACAGTGATTTATTGCAGGCGATACACTGCTGGACTTCAGCTCTGGCTGTAGTTTTAGACAGTCTGATCATGAACAAGATGCATTGTGGGTGGAAATAAGATGTCACTCTAATTCAACAGGGAATCAGTTTTATTGCCACTAAAACTTCACAAGAATTAACAGAAACAAAAGAATTTACAGCCACGGTATCTCAGAAATTTTTGATTCCTTTACTCCTATTAGTAGTTGCTGTTTCATTTACATATTTAATTACATAACTCCTGATACATCACAGACCGTGGCTGTCATTCAAATCACTCTCTCATTAGAAATCAAACCATGATGGCTCATCCAAACCAGGCTTATTATAGCTGACTAAATCTAAAACGATAAAAAAAAAAACTTTTGTTACTTGAAATAAAGTAGAATTTAACTGATTTTTTTTAAATGATATAAAATGAAATATTAAAAAAAAAAAACCTAAAGAGGTCATGAATTGAGAAATCAACTTTTCCTTGAGCTTTTGATATATAAGAGGTCGTCATACTGTAAGAATATCCTGTAATTTTCAGAACTGAAAACTTCCTTGTTAGTCCAATAAAAGCTTTTATTGACACCAGACCCAGAGAACGACTGATCCTGGAATGTGTCTATGGAGAGGTGAAGCTCCGCCTCCACAGAAGAAATCAACGCCTACTTCATCATTGCAGCGTTAGCCCCGCCCACTGGTGTTATAGTGAGATGAGGAGGAGAGAAGAGCGATACAGGACTAAAATAACATTACCTTTTCAAAGGATCCTAATGCTAGGACTATGGTTATTTATTTTCAACAATGTGAATGTCTCAGTTGAGCTTTATTTATTTGTATTCGGTACATTTCACTGTGGATTCATTTGGTAAATCAGTCACAGACGTTTACGATATGGACTTGACAGTAATGCAACAACATGTCAGTAACTGTGTTAATTCTAATGCCTGATCTGATATTAATGATTCATGTACAGTCAGATGATCTTTGTCTATGTGTCAGTAAATCAAACTCAGCAGGTCAACTTCACGTTGTTCCTCTTATGAAAATAATCTGTTATTTAAACAGTGATTAAATTATATATAGAAAGTGATCAAAGAACGCTCCCTTTACAATCGCTGGAGCTGTCAATCAAACAGCGCTCGCCAAAACTCCCGTTTTATTCAATGAATCTCTTAGTTACATCATGTTTGCACTGTTAGTTATGATGAAAGCATTCGTTAGTGTGCAGAAATTGAGTTTCAATGACGAGATCATGTGCTCAACAACATGTCTGTGATCGGCTACAATGTTCATCACTGCAACCTTTCATGCCACGATCTAAATATAATGCCATAGATCTAAATGTAATGTTATAATCAACACTTTTCATGATTAGTTAACCTTGAGAGCTGTGATAGTAAAAAGTACTAAAGTTTTTGAGAGAGTAATATTTAGCTATTTCATATGCAAAGATGTCAGCCAATCACAGCAGTGGGCGTTTACACTGAAGTCTCACAGCAGACACGCCCCTTAAAACAGAGCGTTCAAATCAGGGTAGGAAAAATGCCTTTTATTTCTAAGTTATGACCATTTTTGATGTAAAAAGCATACTAACATTATAAGTGCACCCCAGAAAACATTATAAAACAATAAAACACCACATTTTAAACTTATTTTATATCAGCTACATTTTTTCATTTTTAATTAGTTTTAACTTGATGTACTAAAATAACTGAAACTAAAATAAAAATTAATAAAAACTATATATAGACATTTTATGAAAACAAAAACTAATAAAAAGAAATTTAACTAAAATTAAAATGAATGAATATTAAGGTAAGGCAACACTTTACGATAAGGTCTCATTTGTTAGCATTAGTTAATTAATTAATTAACATGAACTAACAATAAGAAATATATTCGTACGATATTAACCTTTGTTAATGTTAGCTATTAATAATGTTGATGTTAATTCAAAGCTCATTAACTAATGTTAACAGATACAACTTTTGATGTAAATAAATGTTGAAATTAACATTATCTACGATTAATAATACATGATGTATAATTATTTTTCATTGTTAGTTCATGTTAAACAAACGAAACCTTATTGTAAAGTGTTACCAAAATATTAATAAAAACTATGAGAGTAATTCACTGATACTAAAATAACACTGATCCAAACCAACTGATAGTAGTTGTTTTAAACATCTCTGTTGATTTAATAGAATAGACTGCTGTTTCTCGTTGTCTCGCTGAGCGATGGAGTGTTCTCGGATCATCCGGAGCGACACTGGAGGGTGTGGATGGAGTTCATCCGTCGAACTGAAGTTCTGACTGATTGATCTGTCCACACGCTTGAGCGCTTCACTGAACACACACACACACACACACACACACACACACACACACACACACACACACACACACACACACACACACACACACACGTCAGATATACAGACATCTCCAAAAATAGTACAAGGAAAAACTAGATATTTTTTATTATTCAGTGTGTGTCGACTGATCTAACATGAACGTGTGTGTGTGTGTGTGTGTGTGTGTGTGTGTGTGTGTGTGTGTGTGTGACAGGAGAACCAGTGGCTGGAGAGCGTCTCTCTGCTGATGAAGGACTCTCTGGATGGAGAAATGCAGATGATTGATAATCTGTCAGGGTCAGTGTTCCATCATTACTGCTCTCCACCAATCAGACAAGACGGCAGGAGCCAATCAGGAGAGGTGAGGATACAAAGACAAATTTTACACTTCCTAAAACTCCAAACGACTCACTAATTGAGGATTCCCAAACCACTTGGACAAAAAGCAAATAAACGTGACGTGATGCCGGTGAATCTCAGAGCTGGTTCAAACATATCAACATCACTGTGATCAGATGCTTTCTGAACTGCTGATTTTCACCGCTGTCATTTTTTTGTGTGTTTATTTTGTTATTGAGAGGAAAGCGCACAGCACATATTTATATATTCATCTACACATTCAGTAACAGTTCCAACTTCTTTTTACCACTAAACGAAGTATGAAAAGTAACTTTGCAGTGAGAATATCGGGGTATTTATAGCTTCACATTTGGGAAACACTGTTAATGAATCATTCAGTGGAATCAGAATCATTTGATTCGTTTGATGCTCATCCCTCATGAAGCCCGACAGACAGAACATGAATGTTCACGTTTGCTCAGAGCTGCATGAAATAATCATCATGGCTGAATATATTATATGTAAGACTAATTCTAAATGAACTGAACATGGAAACAGCATCTAAAACATGAGGATTCACTGAATATTTATGCATGAAGTGTGAAATCTCATTCTGCCTGATTTTAAGAACAGTCATGATAAAAGATGCAGCGTTTCAAATCCTGCCCGTGACGGATCATGTGTGTGTGTGTGTGTGTGTGTGCAGTAGGTCATGTGATCGTTCTGATCCCTGCATGCATCAGTGTTTGAAAGCTTCCTGCGGTGATGGTGTGTGTTTTGTAGATCCGGCTGGCAGAGGTCGAGCAAACGTCTCTGATGTCGGAGCAGCTGTCAGATAAATCCTCATCACCGGCGCTGCCTGATGACATCAGCCTGGACGACCGCAGCGTGTACCAGCTGCTGGACAGAGACTGTAAGGTGTGTGTGTGTGTGTGTGTGTGTGTGTGTGTGTGTAAACACACTCCAGCTCACAGCGCTGTGTGACAGTGATCCTGCTCTGCATTATCATACTGATTAATCATTATTGGCATGGGTAATTAACTGATAAGTGATTGTGGACTCTCGGGTGGATGTGTGAAGCTCCTCTGGGTTCATCTCAGCTGGATGTTCTCGCTTTATCTGTGTTTCTGCTGTCAGAATCATCTCGGCTCCTGTGGAGACTCTCAAGAACATGTTTGAGTTGCTCTGAACACTTTAAAGGAACAATTCACTTCAAGAAAATCACCTGTCATCATTTATGTTGTTTCAAACATGTATGACTGGAATAATAGCATTCAAAATTTGGGGTCTGTAAGACTTTTTTAATGTTTTTGAAAGAAGTCTCTTCTGCTAAAAAACAGTAATATTTCTGTGGAAACCGTCATACATTTTATACTTCAGATTCTTTGATGAATAGAAAGTAAAAAAAACAAGAACATTTATTTGAAATAGAATCTTTTGTAACATTATAAAAGTCTTTACTGTCACTTTTGATCAATTTAATGCGTCCTTGATGAATAAAAGTATTCTTTTCTTAAAAAAAAAAAAAGATTCTACTGACCCCAAAACCCCAGTAGTGTATAAACAATAATAATAACTCAAATAATAACCGCTCATTATCATTATCATATTTATAATTTACTTTTAAAAGCCTTTATTTCTACATGACTATAAACAATAGATTAAAAGAGGCTCCCCTCTGCGTTTCAGCAAAGGCCTGAAGAGAGACTCTTTTTATCTATTGTTTATAGCCATGTAAAAAATAAATGCTTGTTAATTTTATCAAGTGTGCCAGGAAAAATTAATTAATTAACTTTTGCTACTTTTTGCTACTTAGAAATTGATGTCCTTTGCATTTTATTTTTTGTTTTAATGGGGAACACAGTAGAAGTTTACTGCAGCTCTCAAATCTCATTCAGTCCTGCAGCGTCACACTGTAGGTACACTGAGATGATAGTGTCTGTGTGTCCAGGAGGAGCAGGGCAGCGGTGATCTGAGCACAGAAGAGGTCGTGAGCAGAAGCGTTCTTCCTCAGAGCGAGGTATCCAGCCCAGGGAGACACAGACGGGAAGTGCGGCGTGAGACGGGTCATCGGCTCCAGTCTCCAGCTCATGCCGGAGGTCAGACGCCATCTGTGTGTTCTGAACACCAGATCAGCTCTCCTGAGGAGCGTTTACATCAGATGCGTTTTTACGCTTTAAGAGGCCGTGTCGAGTTAAGATGTATCTTGTGTTATGTTACATTAATCCATCCAGTTTTTTCCAGAACACCCTAACAATGCCAACACCCTAGTAAACAGCTTGGAACCACATACAACACCATAGCAACGCCTTGGAAAATGGTCAGAACACCCTAGCAACACCCCAGCAACCATATAGCAAACTTCTAACAGCAACACAGAACAACCTAGTTAACGTCTTGCAACCAGACCAAACACCCTTGCAACCACCCAGAGTGCCCTACCTTCTTCATAGCAACACCCTAGCAACCGCCCAAACACCCTAGCAACTCTATAGCAACCACCTGAGATAACCAGGCAACCATCAGCAACACTTTCACAACCATCCAGATTACCCTAGTAATCCCATCACCCTAGTAAGCATCTTGCAACTATCTACAACACCATAGTAACCGCATAGCAACGCCTTGGAAAATGGTCAGAATACCCTAGCAACACCCCAGCAACCATATAGCAAACTTCTAACAGCAGCACAGAACAACCTAGTTAACATCTTGCAACCAGACCAAACACCCTTGCAACCACCCAGAAACTTGCAATCTGTTCGTCTGAGAGACCTCATGGCATTAAAATCTATTAAAACTACTTCAAACTTTCTGGTTAGTCTTTCTCAACCCAACATCAAAGTTGTCTTGACCAATTTTTTTTTTTTTTTTTTTTATTTTTTTTTAAATCTGGTTTTGTGAAAGAACCTCCTTCAAAGAACAGTTACGATGTGTTAATGGAAACACACAACTAGTCACATTTTAAAAAGAAGTAGTTTTGCACAACTAATGAAGTGAAACACCTGTTGTGTTCAGCTGATGGTTTGTGTGTGTGTGGCAGATGTTAGTGGAGGAGACAGCCGGACATCTTCACCTCTCTTTCATCTCCCAGCGGAGTTCTTCCACCCCACCACCGCTGCGATCCCCCAGGGCAGCCCAGCCACCGGAGCGGCCCAGCCGGGCTCCAGACATGCATCTCCAGCCTCGTGGGCTTCTCTAAGGTCCCCAGGGGCCAACAGCAGGGTCATGTGCTCACAGGTAAGACACGGCACACACATAATCAGGACTTACAGTCATGTGTCTAGAAGCCAAAATAAGGATGAAGGGGTCTCGTGTAGACAGAATTTGACTTCAGGCATTATGTGTGGTCCAGCTTATTCTCGCCAACAGTCGTCCACTTCCAACAGGAAAGCGTGTGACCGTGAGTTTCGAGAAAGTTCCCCCCATAGAATTTGCCGCGTTAACAACAGAGAGCTGCTCAGTCTGAAAGTGACCTCTGCTTTATACATCTCTACACTATTGACAATAGACAATGGACATCTTGTTTTCTTGCTACTAATTGGCTCAAACTCTCCGAATATATTTTAAAGATTAAAAGCTCACTATCAACTTAGTACCTTATAAACCTGTTATCCAGCTGGACTTGGGCATGCTTGGCTCCCTGTAGGTTGAGTAAAACCCACCGATCAGACGTCAACCAGTTTTACACTTCTACCTGCTTATCCCTTTGCTGTGATGCTGGTTTGTTTCTCTTTCCAGTGACTCTTTTGTTGTTTCTTACTGCAGACGTCCCACAGTAACTCCTCTCTGGCCACGGGCAGTTCCGTGGGCAGCCTGCAGACCACACTGGAGGAGGGCGTCTCCCCGCCAGGAGATCCGACCCTGCCTTTGATCTGCAGAACCCACGTTCCCCCTCCAGAACTCACTCAGAGACCTCCTGCTCCACAGACTGCTTTCAACCTCCAGGCCACCAGGGGGCGGCAAAGGAGTCAGGGCAGATACAGTGACTGCACAAACCCTAACCGGATCCGACAGGACTCCACAGAACCCTCCGATGAGGACATGGGAGTTAGGCCTGGAGGACTCAGTCAGGCTGGTAATCCTGAACAGTTGTCGGATAACCTGAGTAGCTTCTCTCTGACCTCTCTGCACCCGCCCGACTCGCTGGCGCCGCCGCTGGCCAAGAAGTGCAACAGCACTGGGAGCTTAGTACAGGGGAGCCTAGCGGTCCAGAATAAAGACGGAAGGTGCTTTTACGGATTCAACCCCTGGACTGAAGCGACAAGTGAGGAAACGGAGAGGGAGGCGTCACCCGCTGGTGCCAAGACGTGCAGCCAGACTGTGGGTTCCAGCTGCCGTAAGAACAGATGAAATGCATGCTTCGGTCCAGGTATGGGACGATGTTTGATCTGTTCTCTGAACTCGTCTCCACATTTCTCTCGAGTGCCACATCTGTTTCCTGCTGTGCTATTCGAAACTCACAGCCGCGGCAGCACAGTGTCGTTTCTTCTTCAGGGCATTACACTGGACGCCTCAGAGGAGATGCAGTAGACATGGAGTAGCGTTCTACAACATGAACTGAGGAACTCATCATAAGCAAAAAACAGACTTACCTACCCCTCCAGCCTGAGTGTGTAGCGATCTTTAGGTCACACTGGGCGTGTAGCATGTGACGCATTCAAATGCAGAAAGCTGTCATGTCGAAATTACTGCCATTATTCTGTACTGTGGTTACGAAAATCATTTTCTTCTTCAGCATTTTTGTCTTGCGTTCCAGTAACAGTGAGACACTGTGTAGGATAAGACTTGTTTTCAGAGAATACCTTGTGAAATTTGTTGGCAAATTGTCTAGCATAAAGTTGACTAAATTTAGTTTGTATTGACTTTTTTTCCAAGACATATTCTCTGAAGGATGTTTAGATACTGGGAAACAGCCAAAAATTCTGACCAAGACAAGAGGTCTGAAATCTCATACTATGTACTGCATTTGATGGGAAATGAACTTTGAGACCATTAAAAATGAAGTATGAATCAAAGAAATCCGGATGTAATACATGCTATGTTGTCATTAGCTATGTTTCCGTCCAATGTCGCAAAATTGGAATGTTGCATAAAACATTTGAAAGCAGCGTTTCCATCCCATGTGTTTAAGAGGACAAAATCGTCACTTCTTGGGAAATTGGCACAAAATATCAGTAATAAAAATGTACGTTTCTTCAATCGGGCTCTTTTTTCCTCCATCATAAATGAGTTGGTCTCAGAGCGTCAGACGAAACACAATAAACGCTGTCATGTGATCTTGCGTTCGGATGCTGGTGTTTGGGAACACAAGACGCTTCTGGAGGAATTAAACCAAATCATTGTGATGACAGACTTTGACTCAGATGTTTCAGAACCACCAAACCAACATTTGAGATGCTGCGATGTGATTGGTCCACTGGTTAGTCCAGTTATCCAATCATAGCCTCTGCTGAGGCAAAGTCACATGGGTTTATTGTTGTGCATTAAGAGATTTATTCGGTAACTTTATCAGATATAAAATGTATCCACCTCAATTGAGCTGAATTGATACATTTTTATGCGCATTTTTACATTTATGCGCATCTTGGCATTTCCATCCAGCGTTATTTTATGCAATATCCCACAATGTGCTTTAAAAATAGGTGGATGGAATCATTGCTATTGTCATGTGACCTACAGCGTCATTTGCGTCGATTCACTGCCTTTCAAAATGGCAGCGGTTTTGGCAGTAAAATGTAGTTTGGTCCTATTAATATTTCTTTTCTTTTTAATGATCATCTGAAAATGAGCTACAGACACAAAATAAGTGTCATCAAGCTGATTGTTGCTCTCAAAGCGTATCATTTCTGAGTCAGAGGATGTGTTCAGTGATCTCGTGCAGTAATTCTGGCATGACGCGAGCGCGGCGAAGAACGACGTCTTTCGCTTTATTCTCGTGTAGGAGGATTGAGTTTTAGCAGCCGCCCACAGATCATTAGTGCTGCTGGGTGAGTTTATAAATGTGTGATGGTAGTTAAGAACCTTGACTTGACTGAGGAAACATCTCAAGCCCAAACAACGTCACACATACCCTGAATGTTGGACTCTACGGGATATGTAGGGTTTGTTTTTGGATGTTCTGTGTTGCTAGTATAATGATGGTAGAAACAGAAACATGAGCTCTGATCCTAAACCCAGTGAGCTGACCGTCTAGACAACATTTTCAGCTTTACAATTACATCTTCTCAAGAAACTGTGAGTTGTGCAACAAAAACCTTGGGAGTTAGTCTGACAAGTTTTATCGTCCAGCAGGGGTGAAAATTTTGCATCTGATTCCACAACATGCATGTAGTTCACGTAGGTGTAATTCATGGGCGGGATTATGCTAATTATGAATGAGTGTGCACGTGCACCCTATTTACAAATGATTGGAGTTCATTAACATATGTTTAACTATCCAATCTGTTTGTAAATCTGGAGAAGAGTTTTTGGGAAGGTCCATTTTATGCACACTTGAAAGTTTCATGAATGAAGTCCAGTGTGTGTGTGTGTGTGTGTGTGTGTGTGTTCATTAAAGTATTGAGTTGTTAACATGACCAATAATTGAGTTCGGTCTCTAGTGAAGGTCGAATGAAGGTCCCTGTGTAGACGTCAAGGTCGCGCACTAGGGTTTGGATGAGAGCTGATGTTTGTCTCTGGAAAAGTGCATGAGAGATGATGTCACTGTACTGTGAAGATGGCAAAAAGTGTTTTATTTTTAAAGTATTCAGTGAAATGTCATTCTTCTACTTGTGTGTTATTACGTCTCTGTCTTCCACTTTTGCATTTTCAAAAGTCTCACTAAAACCTTAAAATCACATTTGGTTTCTCTTGGAGGATGATGAAGTCTGAGGCCCAAAACATACTTGTGTACGCAAGAACACAAACTCTTCTGGCTATACGTAACATTTCGCTCATCAATCATACGCATGCCATACAAGCTTGAGTTGTAATTTCAGCGTTGCCGTCTTCTTCTACTGTTAGTTTTCTCTTCCAGAAGAAAAATCTTAGAATATATATGATTTTTCATCTCTAGTTGAACCGAGAAATCTGCGTTTCTGTCAGAAACATTTGAAGGAAACTCTATCGCCCCCTTCAGTCCTGCGGTGTTGTTGCGTCACCGTGGCAGTGTGTATGATGGTGCTGCGCACATATGTTTCTGTCCCTCTTTCCCTGCCATTGACGGAATTATCCAGCTTTCCATGTTTTCACTGTTATACGGTAGGGGGCGCTGTTACACATCTCCAGAATCTCCATATCAAAACACATACAAAAAAAGAAGCGATAAAAGCATTGCTTATGCACATGGTAGTCTGACAAAAAGACGATTTTCTCAGCTTTTTGTTCAAAATGTTGCTTTTTTTTTTTTTTTTTTTTATGAAACTTGCCCACATTCAAGTGTTAATAAAAAATAATTCATGAAGCTAGAATAAAACTTTTTTTTCTTCTGTTTAAAAGAAGAGGCTGTTTTGATACAACAAAGTATTCTGGGTGCAATGAAATTTGTGTGAAAATGATCAGAAATGTGGGCGCTGACTGGCAACATTTTTAAAAAAAAAAACGCTGGCGGGGAAAGAGTTAATGAGATGCTGAAATGAAGGCGGATCAGTGACATGATTTCGCTGATTTTGTTTCTCATTTGCACAGCTGATTTGTTTGTAAAGGACTCTCAATGCACATTAATTTGCATGATTGCATTTAAATTTATGTAGTCTTTAGTGTCGTTACTCCAAAACACCTGCTGTGATTGAATCATTCTCACTGGAGCGCCGAAAGAAATCTGAGCAAATCAGTCTCAAAGTCAAAGTCAAACATTTTCATACTTCATACAAAATCTTGACTTTTTTAATCCATCTGATGAGATATATATCAAATGCTCTCAACCCGGGTCCTCGCGGGCCACTGTCCTGCCGAGTTTAGCTCCAGCCCTAATCAAACACACCTGAACCAGTTCATTAAGCTCTTCAGGATTACTAGAAAGCTACAGGCAGGTGAGTTTGTTCAAGGTTGGAAGCCAAACTCTGCAGGAAAGAGGCCCTCGAGAACCCCTGATATAAAGTATACACTACAGTATTTAGTGTAAATAATCAAGGCATGTTTTCCACACTCTTTGAACAGAAGATTATTTAATAATATTCATCAATTGAACAGTACTAAATAGCAATATTTAACTATATTTTTACTGAAACATGTTAAAGCATGTTAAATGGCAACATTTTTAAATGATTCATCTAATTGTTTTGAATGGATTCAGTGAAATGGACCGTTCAGAAGTCAGTGATTGAACTCATCCGTGTGTTTGCTACTGAAGTTTAAACTCTAGACTTTATTTAAACATCACTTGGCAAATGTGTGAGTTGTGAGACGAGGGACGGGTGTGAAACTGGCCTGCTGAACAAATATAAAGCATTTAAAACCATTGCAATATTTACATATCTAATTTATATTGGCAATAGAATTATATGGTAAATATTCTGTATATTGTCCAGCCAAATGTCTGAGTTTTCCATTTAGATGAAGCTGAAGTTCAGAGGAGTTGTAGCATTTCATCATTCGCAATGATAATAAAGTGTCTGAAGTGCTTCTGTGATGTTGTTGAATCAGCAGAGTTTGGGTTCGTGTCAGTAACCGGTCAGTCGCAGGTTCTAGTAGCTCTGATATCTGTCAGAGTTTTCTCATGACTGAGTTTGATTTTAGGGTGAAGGGTTCGTTTAAGCCGGTGACAGATGAGATCTCAGCGAGGTGTCAGAGGAAGCTGCTCTTTGAAGATCTCCGTGAGATCTGTGATTTCAACACGCATGAAGATCAGAGCGTCTCCTCTGGCTGATTTTACACTGTCGACACTCGACGCCCAAAGTAAGTACCAAAATGATCTATCATGGAAAATATTTTTTAAAAAAAATCACATATAACTGTTTAATTAGTAATTTATTGATTTATTAATATTGCCATGGAGAAGGATTGATTTAATACAATAACATTTTATTTGTTAACAGTAGTTTAATGCATGAACAAGCAATGAGAAATTTATTGTTAATGTTATATAATAAAAGTACAAAATATTTGGTCATTGTTTGTTTATGTTAGTTGCATTTAACTAATATTAACAGTTTTGATTTTAAAAACGTATTAGAAAAAGTCGAAATGTTGTTCATTGTTAGTTCACATTAATTAATGTAAGTTAACTAATATTAAAGAATAAAATGTTATTGTATGCATTACCATAAATGTTTTTAACCCTCCTAATGCATTCGGCTCCGTTTTGACCTGGAAAAGGTACATACATTTTTTTTTTTTTTAAATCCATAGTTTTTAGTATGATGATAAAACTCTGGATATGTATTAAAACTGTCAAAATACACATCATTTATTTTTTTCAGATTTTTTAAATAAAACTTTTTAGAGATATAACCATTTAAACTAAATTGTTACACGTTTTGTCCCGAAAGTGAACTGTGGCTTTACAGATGAAACTATGCTGATTTTTAAAATATTTTTTTACATCTATTAGCTAAATTTCTCAAATTACTTCTGTAAAATACATTTATACTCTTCCTACACACACACACACACACACACACACACACACACACACACATACTTTTTCCTTCCCACTGGATCGGCATTTTGTTTCTAAACATGATCGCACATGAACACATAATAATTCTGAAAATAAAATAAACTGACAAATTAAATTAATGTTTTTAGTAGATCAAAAGACCAAATAGTCTAAATTTGAAAAAGGAAAGAGTGTCAGAAAAAGAGGTCTAGATTTATATAATGATCTCTTTATGATATTTTGAATCATCAGAGTTTTGGGTGAACAGACTTTCAATGGAAGGACAGAAATCTCTCAGATTTCATTACAAATATCTTCATTTGTGTTTCAATGATGAAAAAAAGTCTTGTGGGTTTGGAGCAACATGAGGGTGAGTAAATGATGACAGTCTTCCTTTTTGGGCGAACTAGCCATTTAAGGTATCATATTTGTTTTCACCTTGTGTACTGTACTTCTGTTCATCAGGGCATTTTATTCTGAACTACATGATTGTAGTGTGAGTTTTATCATTTGTGTTCATGATTTTTGTGTCATCAGAACAGACCGGACTGATGCTGCAGATCAGAGGAGCAGATGTGTGTGTGTTTCTGGACATCTGTCCACATCTGCTGCTGGACTGTGAGCTGATGACCGTCTCATTAGCATATGCTAATGACCTGCAGAGGCCACAGCGGGAAGCCAATCAGTTACTGTCTGTCTGGACAGGTTTGAACAAGAGCAGAGCTGTGTGTGTGTGTGTGTGTGTGTGTGTGTGTGTGTGTGTGTGTTTCTGTCTCTGATTTTACTTCATGCAGATGAGCTGTGGTCAGTTATTATACCGCCCACCAGTAACATCAGAGCATCAGCGGTAGAAACACCCACGACGGCCATCGGCACGTCCAGTAATAAGATCACGGTCAGTGTCCGTTCCTCCGGTGCAGTCTGGTCAGTGTCTGATTCACTCTGTCTGCCTCGATTTACTGTGACATGATGAGATAATGGCTCTGTGTGATTCAGTCTGCAGTGTGTCCAGTCTCCATCTAATCGTCTCTCTCTCTGGATCAGAGTTATCGGAGTGGAGAGTTTGACTGTAAAAGGCTATTTCAGTACAGATGACAATAACGGGAGACTGGGGTAAAGTGTGCCACTGCATTTAAAGCAACAGCTCCACAGAATGACCTATAGAGGAATAGGAGTGACACTTAAAAATAAACTGAAATTCTATTTTTGGTCACATTTATTTTTTAGGCAGTTTTGTGTGACATCTAAAACATGAATTAAATTAAAATATTGAAGTCAGATTTTATTTTACTTTTATTCAGTAATTAAGCAATAAATTGACCAAAAGTGACAGTAAAGATGGTTATAATGTTACAAAATATTTTATTTCAAATAAATGCTGTTGTTGAAGTTTCAGCTTAAAATACCCCACAGATCATTTATTATAGCTTTTGTGTGTGTCCCTTTAAATGCAAATGAGCTGCTGCTCCCGCCCCCTTTCCAGAAGAGGGCGGAGCTTTAACAGCTCACGCTTCGGTTTCTCAACAACAACAAAGCTGGAGAATCTCACGCAGACAAAATGAGGATTGTCAGTAACGGTGTTCAGCCTTACATTGTTCAAACCGGAGTCGACACTGATGGAGAGACTCAGGAAGAAGTTACAACTTTTAGACGTTTCTGAATGGTTAGTGGATAAATTTATGTAGTTGCTGTGGAGTTGATTCAACTCATCCACTAGCATGTGTCGTCATGTTAATCTTTTGTGTTGAATTGACCCTCGTTTGTGAAGCAGTCCGGCGTAAAATGACGGCATGTCAACAACACTCTACTACAACAACTCTTCCTCTTCTCTAAAGCAGCCCAACATGGCCTCAAAAATGTAAATTTTAGGGTTAGTGATGTCACTAACCCGGGAAGAAGCTCGTTGTAGTCCCTACCAACCTTTTAAAAAGTGATTTCTGTAAAAGAAAATATCTCACTTTGCATTGAACTTTGAGCGTTGTAACTTTGCAGATGTTGTTTATGATCAAACAGCAACATTACGAGAGTAAACGACTGAACATGCTCTGCTGTGTAGTGAAGGAGAAGTGAGTCTGATAGGCTGCTCATCATTAGATTGATCAGAAATAATGACTTCAGAAGTTTTAGTGATTCTCCAGATGAAGTGTGCACTTGTTTCATTGCTGGAGAGTCAATCTAGTCATGACACGCATCAGCTTTCCGCTCGGAATAACTCCTGCAAGCCTGAACGACGTGATATGGAGTTTTACAGACATTTACAATAAGGACTCCCGATTCAATTTGAATTTCAATTTACTCGTATAATCACCGCGCGCCGCTGCCACCGATAGCGCTTTAATTAGTCGTCGCCATGATGCTGTTCAAACCCGCTGGAAGCCGACAGCTCATAACACCACTGCACAGATTCATGATTAATACGGTTACTTGCAATATCTGCACTTATAAGAGGGAGTTATGATTCTTCTAACACAGCGGAACAACATTCCTGAGCGAGGAGATCATGAAGGAGCCGTTGGAGACGGACTGAAGGGACTCATTCATGATCGGCTGTTAAACTTGTTATTCAACTGCAGAATCAGAACCCGGAAAGATTCATTCTGTTTTGAGTAAAAAACAAAAATAGCTCAACATATGCGCATTTATGATGAATGATCCGCCTCAAACTCCATTATAATTACTGCAGTTCAGCCTTCAAACTGGAAGTCGAGCAGCGAATGAACGTCAATCTTTTAGTATGTTGTGGCAGAAAGTGTGACGCAAGACCCTGATAACAAACATATGGCATACTTTTGTCTTTCCCTCTTCACTTTAAAGCAATAGTTCAGGCAAACACGAAATTAGAATATTAAACAAGATATTTACCAGAATATTCACACTTTTCTTTTTAAAAGCTCCTCAAATGCACAGAAGTTTATTAAAGTCGTCATGAACTGAAAATTAACCCCGTTTTGTAACAAAAATATGTTTTAAGAATGTTCTGCTAATGTTTCCATTAAGTTATAAAAACGTTATTTCTGAATGTTTTCTGAACATTCAAAACATGCAGGTTTTTAAATGTTTTTAAAACGCTTTTTCTTGGTTATGTGAAGATTAAAGGTGCAGTAAGTGATTTCTGAGAAACGCTGTTGAAAGTGGATCAGCAGTAAGGGGCGTGTCCACTCATTAAGGGGGGAGGTGCCCGTGTTGCATAGCGTGTTTGTGAATTTGGGGGCGGAGCTATCGAGATATCCTTTTAGGTGGGGCGTGTTTGTTTTGTTGATTTAAAATATCAAAAGTGTTTCACTTACTGCACCTTTAAGGGAACATTCCATTTTATCATTCTTTTGAATGTTCTCTGAACGTTCTGAAACAAGTAGTGACATTTAAAAAACGTTAGATGAACATCCATCTGAAACATTGCAGAAAAATATAAATATATGTTTTTGTATAAAATGTATAAATCATGTTTTTGTGCTAAACTTTTTGAGAACATTATTAAAGACCAGATAACTTTGAATGAACGTTCTATTAACGTTACTAGAAGAACGTTTGTTCATAACGTTGAGAGAACCTTGACAGAACGTTCCCTGTGATTCATTTTTTCAAATATAACTCGATCTTTCAGTGAAAACGACTCTGTAAAGGAACCAAGTTCTCGCCCGACTTTTTCTTTTTCAGTAATTCGTGAGGATCAGACCCCAGTTTAAGTTATGAGCTGATAATCTTCCTCTCTGAAGTGTCATTTGTACATATTCAAGCTGTTTGATGTCACTGATGTAAAACCTGATTTGGCAGGTTTGAATATGCAAATGTAAGATGTGAGAGTTGCAGCAGAGGAAAGATTTCAGCAAATAACAACTCAGATTTAGTTTTTGTTCCCTTCACGGCATCATTACACACACACTTCCCAATTTATACCATTTTCAAGTGAATCAAATTGTGTTTAATGCTCAAATCACTTCTTTGAAATGATGATTTGAGCTTCTTTAAATCTTCTCTCTGTGTCGCAGAGGCTTGTGTTAATTCATGAAGTTTCCTCTCGCTCAGTGTTGAAGCTCGTGTGTGTATGTGTGTGTGTGTGTGTTTATAGATGTGATTGATATGAGAGTCAGTTGAGAGCGTGTCGTGTCAGTCTCTGATAAAAGGAAGGAAAACACAAAGAAAGACTCTTTGATCTCCTCCTTTTCCTGTCGCTTCTCTCAAGAGCGTGTCGCTGTTTTCTTGTTGTGACTGTCAGCCGTCGACACACAAATACAGTCACACACGAACATCATCAGCGTTAGTCGTGCTGTCAGCTCACATCCCGTCTGTTTGAGGAGAAGATTCCGTCGGTTCAGTGTGTGTGTGTGTGTGTGTGTGTGTGTGTGTGTTCTGGTCCCACTGGAGTCTCGCTGTGTGTTCAGCATGTGCTGGCTGAGACTCAAAGGTTTCCACACACAAACATTTCCACCAACGCCACTGAATTCAAATTCAAAGTTCAAAAAAATTGCTTTATTGCAATGACTGTAAATAATACAATATTGCCAGAGCTTGGAATACATAAAACTATAACAACATAAAACACAAACGCCACTGTCTGATTATCTCTCTTACACACACACACACACACACACACACACACACACACTATCACAGACTCTCTGTTTCTCTTTCTCTCTCTTTCTCTCTCTCTCTCTCACACATACACACACACACACACACATAATTTCAACTTCGATTATGACATAAGTCAAAATTATGACTGTCATATTTTTACATTTTTATGGCATAATTTTGACTTTATCTCATGATTGATTAAGTATGTCATAATTATGACATAATAGATCATAATTTAGACTCTCACACTTTCAATTCATGTCATGGACATAAGTCAAAATTTTGACTTAAAATGTCATATTTGTTACTCTTTAATCTCATAATTATAACTTAGTATGTCATAATTTTTTAACTTTATCTCATGATTATGATTTCATGTTATAATTGACTTAGTATGTCAATTTTGACTATCTCATTTTGATTTGTCAATATGCCGTAAAAAGTCAAAATTATGACTTAGTATATGATCGTTTTTATTATACTACCTTTCAAATGTTTGATTTCAGTAAAAAGTCTCTTCTGCTCATCACGGCTGAATTTATGTGATCAAAAATACAGTAAAACAGTGAAATATTATTCCAGTGTAAATCAGCTGTTTTCTATGTGAATATATAGTAAAGAGTAATTTATTCCTGTGATCAAAGCTGAATTTTCAGCATCATTACTCCAGTCTTCAGTGTCACATGATCCTTCAGAAATCATTCTAATATGATGATTTGCTGCTCAAGAAACATTTATGATTATTATCAATGTTGAAAACAGTTTCAGATTTCTGTGGAAACCGTCATTTTATTCTACAGGATTCTTTGATGGAAGTTCAAAAGAATTAGATTTACTTGAAATTCAATCTTTTGTAACATTATAAATGTCTTTACTGTCACTTTTGATCAATTTAATGCATCTTTGATGAATAAAAGTGTAATTTATTCCAGATGTTTGACCAGTAGTGTATGTTTGTGAAGGTGTTATTCAGCTCTTCTCACCTTCACTCGTCCTCTGCTGCTCTGTGACGTCCGTCTCGTCTGAATGTGTTCATGTACTGAATCAGCATGTGATTGGATGAGTATTGATTACATGCGGCACACAGGAGAGAGACCATCAGGATATTAATTGTGTTCGGGTCGCTGTGAATTATGAAGTTCTCTCATTCTCATCTGATCCTGATAACTGGGTTTCCACATGCAGAAAATCCTCCTCCTGCTCTTCCTCCCAGAACTTTCACAGTTCAGCTGTCAGCGTCTGAGCAAAAACAAAGAATCAGGCTTGTGTTTCTCACTGAGCCTCATGACGGGCCGCCGCCGGCTGTTTGCCGAGTGTGAAATTGAAAAGCGTTGTTGATTTTGGCCTCAGTAATTTAAATAGTTTGGGAGGGTCACACGGATTTTCTCTCAGTGTTCAATGGAAAATCATCATAATCCGTCCTGTGATTCTCAGATGGACGAGAATACTGATCTGTGTTCAGTGTGTGATCAGATCACATCATGATGAAGTGTAGTTTCATATGCATTTGTCCTTCTTTATTTCTATTCTCCCCATAAAACTGGACGATGATTTACATTTCTGCAATAATTAGATGTCAAATAAAATACTGTACACTCATAAAAATAAAGCTTCCAAAGGTTTTTTTTTTTTTTTTGCAGCGGTGCCATAATAATAATTAGATGCCGTAGAAGAACCATTTTTCATTGATCAGTTCTTAAAAGAACCATTTTTTCTTAGTGCGAAGATCATTTTAATAATCTTATTAAATAAGTTATAAATACGTTTTCACTGTGAAGAACCTTTTGTGCGATGCAAAGATGTTAAAAGTTCTTCATGGAACCATCGATGCCAATAAAAAAGCTTTATTTTTAAATGTAAATATGACTCATTTGTTGATATAAGCAGTCAATGACAGAGCTGGTTTAGGGAATGTTTTCTGGGATGTTTTCTGGTTTACTTTTGGAAAAACATGTACAAAGTTTCAAATCTCTGCTGATCTCTGTCTCTCTCACACATTTACTGCGGTACGTGACCCAGATTTCAGTGCAAAATAAAGATGAAGAAACTGAAGATATTTTTGAGTGAATACAATATGTGTGTGTGAACTAAGATAGCTGAAGGAACTGATTATTAGAGCATGCTTAACCCTGGTAAAATCACTGTACCACACTTTCGAGTAGCTTAATGCTTTTATAATACAGAAATATTGATAAAACATGCTTTGCACCAGCTCAAGAGATTTAAAAGCACCAAACAGTGCATCTCTTCCTCTGATCATCGATCTATAAGCCTCAGCAGACACAAAAACTAAATTCATACTTTTTAAAATGTGGTTCACAGTCGACGTTCTTTGACTAATCGTTCGCTCTCCATCTTCATCTCTTGTTTCGGTGTTCTCCGTGTGATTCCTCTGGTCCTCAGGTGAGATCCTGCGGTGATGATGGATGTCAGCAGCGCTCTGATGATGCTCCAGTGTTCCCCTCATCAATATTAATGTGGCCGCTTCTCAAACACACAGTTTTGGTATCAGAACTGTACAGGGAAACAATCATGTGAAATATTATAACGATAATCACCTCCATGAGCTCAAAGACACATGATGCTGCGGGTCAGAGAATATACACAATCAATGCTTTTATTCTATTCAAAAGTGACAGTAAAGACATTTATAATGTTATAAAAGATTATATTTTAAATAACTGCTGTTCTTTTGAACTGTTTTCAACATTGATAATAATCATCTTGATCATCAAATCATCATATCAGAATGATTTCTGAAGGATCATGTGACACTGAAGACTGGAGTAATGATGCTGAAAATTCAGCTTTGATCACAGGAATAAATTACACTTTACTATATATTCACATAGAAAACAGCTGATTTACACTGGAATAATATTTCACTGTTTTACTGTATTTTTGATCACATAAACGCAGCTCTGGTGAGCAGAAGAGACATTAAAAAAATCATCACAATCTGCTGCGTCTGTGTTTGTTCCCAGATCAGCTCAGGAGCGTCGGGCACAGTTTCAGCCGGCGCTGAGCACACAGACGCCCACCGCTGCTCCTCTGAGCACATCAAACGCTTCCACCAGTACGGCAAACGGCCATTAGGATTACAGAGCGCAGCGAGAGCGGATTAGCGGCCGTATGCTAACAGCTGAGACTAAATCTGCTGTTCCAGCCTTTACCACCGTCAGAGGAGACCATTCACAACCACTGAGGAGAAAGAGTTCGGCCGGGATTATGGGAGAATTCACTCAGTAATCCTTCATTATCTTTAACTGTGTAAAGCGCCAATCACCGAACCACATTAAAAGTCACCATGAAATTTAATTTGACAATATATATATATATATATGCATATATATTTTTATGGAATATTGTTTATTCTAAATGATTTATCGGTGCACATCATTATTGTGTTAAATTCATGTTCCTGCATAATCTTGAATCAGAATATCTTCTCCTCCCTCTTGCAGCATCTCTTCTCTTCTCTGATGATGAGGGCGGGGCAACCTGTCACTCACACGAGATCCACCAATAGCAAACCACAACCATCCAAATCAAGCCCCGCCCTACATTTGTTCTTGTTTGAGAAGCGTTTCACTCTGATATACGCCACAATAGAGAAGACCAGCGCAACTTTTGACTTTCAGGCACATGATTTTGAACAAAATCAAACCAAAACAAAGTTCATTTGTGGAGTTTGAAACAGCAAAAAGTTCACTTCGACTGTTAAACGACTTTTAAACTCCCATTGGTCCATTCAGTGATGATGTATTAGGTGGGTGTGGCTCTAAGCTCCGCCTTCTTTTGGGTTTAAACGTTCTCCGGTTAATTTCTTCTGTTCAGAAGTGTTGAATCACACATCACTGTGATCAGACGCTTTCTGAACTGCTGTTTTCTGTCATTTTTGTTGTGGTGTTTCTGATCATTGGTGTGTAAATGTGGACGGTCATGTGTTGATGTTCGTCTGTGTGAACGTCAAGTTCAGAATGAGTAATTTCTGCAGTTTGGTTTCAATAAATGCTCTTGAACTGAGTAAGAAGATTTGTGCTCTGAAAGTTGCAGGATTTTTTCATAATATAATGGACTTTTTTATTCTTAGAAGATCATAGAGATTGTTGGTCATGATAAAGCCAAACTGAATAGAAGAAATAAACAAAAGACAGAGATAAGCTGTGTGTGTGTGTGTGTGTGTGTGTGTGTGTGTGTTCAGCTGATAAGTAATGATGAATTACAGTGAAATGTGCAGCTCTATTATCTAAAGGTCAAGATGTTAAGCCGCTGGTTTATGGTGATTTCTAGAAGGAGACACTCGTGGCCTTTTCTCCTCCTCTCTTTCTCTCTGTCAGTTCTTCCTCAAGATGATTTTCCACTGCATGTTTCAGATTTCTCAACCTATACATCTACATAACAGTTGAGACATCTTAAAACAAGCAGCATGTGCAGAAACATCACTGAGCAATATTTCAGACTCAGCTGACATTTATTTTTTTGCACTGATTTTGGGGGAATAACACATGGTAAATTGAACTGAGAGTACACTGAAAGTTTAATCAAATGATCCAAAATATTTCATAAACACAGTGTGGAATTCTGCAGGTCTGAAAATGCGCCTCCATTTCATCAGTTCTGTTCAGTTTATTCATTCTGGCACTCTTCATTTAGTTTCAAAGCTGCTTGAAAGGAAAAGTGCTTTACAGCCTCTAAGATGGTTACACAAATTAGGAAGAACTTTAAGAGGAACAAAGACTTTCTTCATCTTAGAATTACACATATCTTCAGTTTCTGTACTGCGTGTTAAATCTGTGCAGCATGAGTCATTATATTCTCCTACAAGAGAAAGACTGAATTTTAATTGCACCGCACACATGAACTAAAAGACTTCATCAGGTCTGTAAGAGCACCATTTGTCCGTGAATGTCGTTTTACAGGAAGACTTCAGTTCGAAGTGTCTAAACTAATGGAATGTGATTTGAGGTCTGATGAGGAGAACGAATCCTGTCACATGTAACAGATCTAATGACTCGTGTCGGTTATTTAATCGTGTCAAACACACACGCAGAGAGCCGGTGTTCATCACATGTGATTTATACTTTACTGTGTTTGATCCATTGTAATATGTCGAATCATCTTCCTCAAAGAACACTTGACACTTTCTCCTTCAGTTCTTTATTTATTTGTTCTATTTTGGTGGTCATTGTGGCGGCATCATTTGGGGTTGCCATGGAGACAGTGATACAGTCACAGCACATCTGATCTGCTGTATTACACTGCGGTCAGTCCTTAAATCAGCATGAAAGGGAAGTTGCACTCGTCTTTTCTCCTCTATTGTGTCGTATATCTGAGAGAAACGCTTCGCAAACAAGAACAAATGTAGGGCGGGGCTTGATTTTGATTGAATGGTTGTGGTTTGCTATTGGTGGATCTCATGTGAGTGACAGGTTGCCCCGCCCTCGTCATCAGAGAAGAGAAGAGATGCTGCAAGAGGGAGGAGAAGATATTCTGATTCAAGATTATGAGGAACAATAATGATGTGCACCGATAATAAACTGTAATATTCCATAAAAAAAAAAAAAAACAAGAATTGTCAGTTTAGATTTCATGGTGACTTTAACCCCGTTTGACGCAGTCTCTGAGAGCAGATGTGTGTTAAACACAATGATTCATCTCACTCATCCAGCAGCAGCCGACACTGATCACACAAACACTGATCCACTGAGAGTTCGTGAGTTCACTGGAAGAGACCTTTTTATGAACTGCTAAACGTGCTTCTGGATTCATGAATCTGGCTGCAGATTCATCTGCGTGTATCCATCCTGTATCTCTCCACAAATGATCATTTCTTCTGTCCAGATTCTTTCTGTTCCAGTGAAGAGCGACTGATTCACAGCGATCTGCCGCCACCGTGTGGACAAACACTGCTATGACCGTGTAAGATTCTTCTTCAACTGCATTTATTCTTTGCATTTCACCTCTGCTCCAGCTTCTTTAATATTCTAGTTTTTATGAATATTTCTGGCTCTGTGATTGTGTTTTCCCCTCTATTGTAAGTCGCTTTGGATAAAGGTGTCTGTTAAATGCATAAATATGTTTTTCCATATGAAACTGCGACTATTTGAAGGACGATTTCACATATATGCTAAATAAATGTTTCTGAAGTTTTCAATAGAAATGTCAGGTTGTCATACTTTGTTTAATTTACTGCTCAGTGTCACTAAATAGTCTACTACACACTGTAAAAAAAAGTTTAAAAGTTTAAGACAACCAGCTGCTGGAGATTTTTGAGTTTTCTCAACTTGTTGTTGTATACCAAGTTCAATTTATAACAAGTTGAGAAAACTCAAAAATCTCCAGCAGCTGGTTGTCTTAAACTTTTAAGTTTTCTCAACTTTTGATTTTTTGTATGTTTTAAATACAATCCTCCCAATGTGACAGTTTACTCCAAATGCTGTGACAACATGCCCCACTATATAGCTAGACTGTTTTTCCTGCTGTGATATGTTAGTAAATGAAATGTTCGTAATTCGTTCACATATAAAGTTAATACGTGTAGGTTATGCTTTTGTGTTGTTTACGGGTCAAAGATAAAAAAGGGTTTTCAAGCATCAAATCAATAAGTGATTTGAATTGTTTTTCAGTACATCAGAATGAGTCTGTTTAATTTGTTTGTTTGTTTTCTGAGCAAAAATTAAATATCATACATTTTTACCATGATTTACAGAAGACTCCCGCTAAAACATCATTCAGTGTAACAATCTTGTCAGGGATATTTACAACAAACATCTATTTATGTCATATTAAAGACTAATTACTTTTACCCCAAAGGCTAATTACTTGTAATTTTACATTTTTAAACTTTGCCACTATCCTAGGTTTTGCCCATTTGTCAGCCAAAATTTTTTACTCATTTAAAATGCAATAAAATTTAGTATGCTCACTTAATCTTTTATATATTTTAATACGTACAGGTCAGAATAAGTCATTTTACATAAATATAAGTTTTACACTGAACATTTTTTCACCCACATTTTGACATTTTATTCTCCCAAATCGTATTTGAAACCTTAAAAGTAGATGTTTTACTTGCATTTAATCTGCTTTCTATGTATATAAAATAACTTCTGTACATTTCTATTGATGCGGACATCTTGTCTTGACTCTTATATGTGTGTTTAGCGTTATAATGTTAACTTTGCGCTAACGTGTGTGTAAAGATAGATGTTTAATCTCTGAGTTTGTGTGTTTATGATGTGTAGTTGATGTGATTGCGCTGTGGAACACACACACACACACACACACACACACACACACTCTGGTGTTTCTGATGCGGAACAACAAGTCTGAACAAACTCTGCTGCTTCACTTCCGAATGTTTGAGACACCTCCACCAGCCCAGCGCCTCCTCCTGCTGCTGCTCCGCGCTCGTGAGGAGAGACACCGACCCGCCGCTCCACCGGACCGATGACGGACAACGAGCGCGCGGCCCGAACCCTCAAACACGTCCTGCAGAAGCCGGGGAACGGCAGCTGCGCGGACTGCGGCGCGGACAGTAAGTTTACCCGCACTAAAATTCACAGATTAACCGGAACCGGTGGGCACGAGACATGACCGAACCTGCGCGAACGGATCAACGCGCGCTCGAGACACACGGGGGGCGTGACGCGCGCGGACAACTCACCTGAAACACACCGCGCGCGAGCAACTAATATGGAGATGTTTTAAACAGTATATTACACACTTGTATTATAGTATGCGATGCTATCCGGGATATTTAGAGTTCATGAAGATGATACCTCTCTGTTTTAAATAAGAATAGAGGCGTGCGCATGCGTGCGTGCGTGTGTGCGTGTGTGTTTCCAGACATACCTGTGTAATTTAAGGCTCTAGTGTTTGTAAAGGGAAGACAGGAGTGAAGGATAGTTTGGGGATTGTGTTTGTACTCATGTAAGGCAGGATTTGATTTCAGATTTTTGGTTTCAGTGTGTGGAACATTTTATTTCTGATTTAGGATTAAATTTAGTGTTTAGAATGATATAGATCAGGATTGTGTTTGTCTGGGGGCGAGCGGCTGGTGGAGACGGGCCCAGATGTTGACTAAGGTGTGGCTGTGATTTCTACATGATTCTAGGAAGAGAGAGAGAGAGAGAGAGAGAGAGAGAGAGGGAGATATGGGGGGATGTGGGTGGAGTTGAGGAGAGATGAAGAAACAGGAAGTGGGTTTCTGCACACTGTCCAGTGTGACACATGAATGTGTATTTGTTAAAGAAAGAGATGTTTCTGGAGTGTGTTCAGTGTCCTGGTAGCGCTTTCTTCTCTATCACATATTTTATTAATCATCATAAATTAGGTGTCATTCGAAAGCTTTAAACTCAATATTCATCCTGTGAAAACTGTTTTGAAATTGGACGTTGTGATACTTTAAATCCTTTTAGCAGCTCAATTTTTGTGGTATCAACTTCAAACTTTGAGCACAACTTGGTTAGACATACAGCTTTGATTGTATAGCACTTTTAGAGTTGTTTTGTAAAACATACAATTTGTATAAATGTTTAGTTCAGTGCATTTGCTTTACAGTTAAAGGATTAGTTCACTTCAGAATTAAAATTTCCTGATAATTTACTCTCCTCCATGTCATCCAAGATGTTCATGTCTTTCTTTCATCAGTGGAAAAGAAATGAAGGTTTTTGAGGAAAACATTCCAGGATTTTTCTCCATATAGTGGACTTCACTGGGGTTCAACGGGTTGAAGGTCCAAATATCAGTTTCAGTGCAGCTTCAAAGAGCTCTACATGATCCCAGATGAGGAATAAGAGTCTTATCTAGAGAAACCATCGGACATTTTCTAAGAAAAAATAAACATTATATGTGATTATAATGTTTATTTTTTTTTTAGATAATGGCCTGTTTGTCTGCTCTGTGATGCTCCACGCATTATGTAATCATGTTGGAAAGGTCATGCGTGACGTAGGCAGAAGTACCGTGAAAAATCGAATTTTCTGCTCCAACTTCAAAATCGTCCAACATCGTTGTTTTACCTTTTTTTGTAAAGGCCGTTTGACTTAGTCTTTGACGTTCACTTTGTAAACACTGGATTGGTACTTCCGCCTACGTCACGCGTGATCTTTCCAACGTGATTAAATCACATGAGGTGCATGTTCAGGTCGCCTGGCAAACTGTTTTATTAGTAAATGTACCTGATGAGAGTCTGCGATCTTGATGTCAAGAGGATTTAAAGGGATAGTTCACCAAAAAATTAAAATTCTGTCATCGTTTATTCAGCTTAAAGGGATAGTTCACCCAAAAATCCCATGATTTACTCACCCTCAACCCATCCTAGGTCTATATGACTGTCTTCTTTCAGACGAACACAATCGGAGATAGGCTATATTAAAAAATATTCTGGCTCTTCCAAGCTTTATAATGGTAGTGAATGGGGGGGGGGTGAGATTTTGAAGCCCAAAAAAGCACATCAATCCATCATAAAAGTAATCCATACGGCTCAAGGGAGTTAATAAAGGCCTTCTGAAGTGAAGCGATGCGTTTTTGTAAGAAAAACATCCATATTTATAACTTTATGGCTTGAGGGAGAGTAAATTGGGATAACTTTCATGTTTGGGTGAACTTTCCCTTTAATGTCATTCCAAACCTGTTTGTCTGCCTCTGCTGAACACAAAAGAAGTTATTTTGAAGAAAGTTGGTTTTGTATTTTTTGTCCACACAATGAATGTCAAAGGAAACTGAAACTGGTTGTCAACATTCTTCGGAATATCTTGTTTTGTGTCGCAGAAGAAAGAATGTCAGACCGGTTTGGAACAACATGAAGAAGTTTTCATTCTTGGATGGACTGTCACTTTAAGTGCAAATTATTGAAAATGTAATGCTGCATTCATGCCACCGCGTAATTACCGTAATCTTGAGATGACAACACGTGACTTTATATTCGGAGCTGTTCACGTCCTCAGGCTGGGAATAATGCGTTTCTATGGCACTACGATCAACGCCTAAATGAATCTAAAGTGGTCAGGTGGTACAGTGGTCAGGTGGTACAGCGGTCAGGTAATAAGGGTATATAAGTATAGGTAATAAGTATAAGGGTTTTATCAGTAATGCTGGAATATATCTCTCTATCTGTGTGTGTTTCTGTAGCTTTAGGCTGTTGTTAACTGTTCTTTACCTGCTTAGTGTTCTTTAGCTTCAGGCCGTTTTCGAGCTCATCACTCAGGCTTTTGGACAGTGTCTGAGTTATTTCACTGAAGGGTCTGTTTTCCAGGAATCCTGATGATGTAAATCAGTGTTCAGTATCTCTTCCTTATTCTATTGCTGTATCATGTCTGTGCTGAGTCGGCAGTCTATTATTAACACAACAATCTGTTCTTCTGGATCTCAGGGGAAAAAAAAAACATCAGCCCAACCTGCAAATGACACCCTGTTTGTTTTGTGTGTCAAACTTGAAGAATTTTGACACCTTCTGTGCTTTCGTATCTATTTTATTTATTCATCTCTCTCTCTCAGATCCAGAATGGGGCTCTTGTTCTTTGGGAGTCTTCATCTGCCTGGCCTGCTCTGGAGTACATCGCAATATTCCCAGTATCGGAAAAGTCAAATCCCTCCGACTCTCACGCTGGGAGGATTCAGAAGTTCAGGTGTTGATGATGTTTCTGTAAACCTGCTGCTTTCAGTTCAGAGAATAACCACAGTCCGTCTTTATTGACCTGTGTCAGTGTTATTTTAGTATAATGTCATAATATTTATTAAAATTATGAATTAGCTTTTTTATACTTTCGTTTACATTTAAGTTTTAGTCTTTTTATGTGCTTTTGTCATTTTTATTAGTAATTTTTTAGGTTTAGTCATTTTAGCACTTTAGCACTCAATTTTATTTCATTTAGTTTCTAATTAATAAAAATTATAGTATTTACATTTTATTTCAGCTTTAATTCAATTAATGAAAATGGGTTTGGATATGTTAAGTTTAGTTTTGGTTAACAATAACATTGGCTGCATTTGCATGAACCCTAATAATCCCTAATTGTAATTGGACTAGTAGAGCAGTCGGAATAAATTGGCCAAATCCGAAATTTCATTCAGATTGTAAGGCGTGCTTTAAGCCTTTTCTCATCCGTGCAACAGGACATGTAAACACTTGATCAGATTGAAAACTAAAACTGGAAAGTTCTGCTTCATTTCTGTCCATAACTTCAAATTTTCTCAAGGTGTGCCTCAAGGCTCGGTCCTCGGACCTCTTCTTTTCTGTATTTATTTGTTATTCGTTGGTCATATTATCCATGCTGATGACCTGCAAATGTACATATCTGCTTTCTTCACTTCTTTATTTAGCGTCCATGTAAACACTATGTTCGGATTCATCAATCGGAGTGATTTAATTCCGACTGAAACAAAAACTGTCCATGTAATGTTGTTCATATTGTTATTTTCCATGCAACAACAAAAGGATAAAGTTTGTAAAGTCATGCAGTTCTTTTCCACACCAAAACAGTTCATATTGACCATGAAGATGAGTGAATGACTTTAATTTCAGTCTGTTCCTCAAACCAAGAGTCATATGACTCCAGAAGACATGAGTCATATCAACCGTATGGTGCTTTTTCCTTTCCAGTCACGGTCACTATGAACTGTTACTGTTTAGAAAAGAGATGCATGAAGATTCTTCTGTTGTGTTGCAACTGCATGAAACTGCATTTCTTTAAACAATAAAAAAGGTGCCTGCAAATATCTGATTGATGTTGCATAACTGCATGCTTCATTATTTTTAGTTCCTGTCTGAGCATGGGAATGACACCATGAAGACCGTTTATGAGGCTGCTGTTCCTGTTTACTACTACAAGCCAACGCACAAGGACTGCCAGTGAGTTCCCATGGCAACATGCCGCATCTCCACCATCACATCACTATCACAATCTGATCCCAGAAACCTGAGCGTCACTTGTCAGTCTGTGTGGAGTGACTGGATGTGGAAATATCCTCTCAAATACCATCGTATCATGTTCTTCAGCCTGAGGAAACCTCTTAAATGCTCTGCCAGGTGTTATATTTAGGGTTAGTTCAACTTTAGGGCACTTAATTGAGTTTATTTAGATGTAATGAGAATTAATTTAGCTGATCAGCTGGCTTTAACAAAGCTTCAGGTAATCAGGAGAGCATGAGACTAGAACTAAACATCTATGAGAGACATCTATTACAGGACGATCAGGCCTAATCTAGCACTAGACGAGTGTCTGAACTAGTGCAGGTTTGATGACTGTAGTTCAGGGTGTGATTGTAGTTCCTGTAGTCAGGAAGAGTTGAGCTGATGGAAGTGTGTGTTTTAGGGTTCTGAAGGAGCAGTGGATCCGGGCGAAGTACGAGAGGCAGGAGTTCATCGAGGACGGCAAGAAGCCGATCTATGAGGACGGTACGTGTGCGTCTGACTCTCAGAACACTCTGTTTCTGTTTCATGCTTGATGATTGACATGCTCGTTGACCAATCACAGAGGCGAAAGATGGCATGCTGATGAAGAGGGGGCGGGACAACGGACAGTTTCTCAACAGGCGATTCATCCTGTCCTTGAGGGACGGCACACTAAAGTACTACACTAAACTAGACGTGAGTGTCACACTGCAGTTTCATTCGTATACTGTTAGAGTTTTTGTTCATATTTTGAATTAGATTTTTTTGTTAACTTCAAGTTTTAGTAATTTTGTTGTTTGATTTTTTTTTTCTTTTTTTTTTTTTAAATGTCTATGCATTTTTAGTTTGTCTATTTTCATTTTCATTTTTGTTAGTTTTACTCATTTTTTTCTGTTTTTTTGTCATTTTTATTAGTTTGTTTTCTATATAGTTTTTATTAAGTTTTAGGTTTTATATTTTCTGTTTTCATTTAATTTTAGTTAGTTTTAGTCATTTTTATTGTGTTTGTTTTTGTCTTTTTTATCATATTTTTTTTAAATATGTCTATATATTTTTATGATCGTTTTAATTTAAGTTAGTTTTTTAATTTTGTTGTGTTTTTGTCATTTTTATTTGAGTTTGTTTTAAATGTCTATATAGTTTTTATTAAGTTTTAGTTGTTATATTTTATTTTTTTCATTTTATTTTAGTTAAAGTTGTCATCATTTTTATTGTTTGTTTTTGTCATTTATTATTTATTTCTAAATATGTCTATATATTTTTTATTTTAGTTAGCTTTCTAATTTTGTTTTGTGTTTCTGTCATTTTTATGATTTTTTTTTAAATATGTCTATATAATTTTTATTACGTTTTAGTTTTTATATTTTCTGTTTTCATTTTAATTTTCAAATTTTAGTAATTTTTTTGTGTTTTTGTCATTTTTATTTGAGGTTTTAAATAAATTAAATTTATTATTAGTAATTTATTAAATATGTCTATGTATTTTTAAGGTTTAGTTTTCATTTTAATTCTAGTTAAAGTTTTTTAATTTTATTGTGTTTTTATCATTTATATTAGAGTATATATAACACATGCACACACACACACATATATATATATATACACATATATATGTTAATAGTGTTAATGTTTAATTTATTTCAAGTAATGAAAATGGTTTTTATGGTTATGGTTGTAGATAATAACTAACGTTAATAACCGCCGTGTCTCTGTAGGCTAAAGAACCTAAGGCCGTTATGAAGGTGGACACACTCAACGCCTGCTTCCAGCCGGACAAGATCGGAAACCCCAACGGTCTGCAGATCACCTACGTGAAAGACAACATCACACGAAACATCTTCGTCTACCACGACAGCAGCAAGGTGAGAGACAACAGACACACACACACACACACACACACACACACACACTCATATCTGAGACTCTGTGTGTGTCTCTGTCTCCATCAGGAGATCGTGGACTGGTTTAACTCCATCCGAGCCGCTCAGCTGCACTATCTGAAGGTGGCTTTCCCTGGAGCGACGGATGCTGAGGTCAGTCCTGAAACACCCCACAGCTTTTTAATGTTGATCTCAGTGAATCCATTCGTGTGCAGTGAACTTACAGCTTCTCTATTCCTCTCAGCTGAAGCCCAAACTGACACGCAACTTTCTGAAAGAGGGATACATGGAGAAAACGGGCCCGCGGGTGAGACACACACACACACACACACACACACACACCTCTGAATGAAACACAACAGCAGGAATGAATGTAGGATGAGCTTTGATTTTATTCATCAGGATTCGATTAGATTCAGGCTGTGAGTTCATGTGTGTCTGCTCCTGATCAGATCACTGGTTTTATCCTGCTTATTACACCAAAAAAACTTTAAATCGCATCAGTGATAAAAGAAGGAGGACGTATTAAGTTGATTTTAGTTTGACATTGAGCTGGTTGTGTGTCTGTAGCAAACAGAAGGCTTTAAGAAGCGCTGGTTCACGCTGGACCACCGACGGCTCATGTACTTCAAAGATCCTCTGGTAAGACATTTGCGAAAAAGTCAAAAACACGATTACAGCATCTAAAATACATGCATTTACACCTTAAATCTGGATGATGATGCTTTTCAAACACAGCTTCAGCTGAGGAAAGAGCTCTGAAACCTGTCGAATATGAACTGAGTTTCTTCTGTGTCTGTCAGGACGCGTTCGCTAAAGGCGAGGTGTTTCTGGGACACAGGGATCACGGGTACCGCGTTACGATCGGACTGCCCGCGGGAACCCACTATAACGGGACGTGGCAGTACGGCATCACCATAGAAACCCCGGAGCGCAGCTTCCTGTTCACCTGTGAAACGGATACGGATCAAAAGGAATGGATGAACCATTTCAATGTAGTCCTCAACACTCCCATGAGCCCGCAGGAGTACACAGGTAACATCAGCGCCCGCACACACACATACACACGCGTGACAGCATGAAAACATGAGTGATGTGTGTTTTTCAGTGGAGGCGTACTTCAAACACAAACACTGATGGACCAGCGAACGCTCGCAGCGTCTGACCTCTGACCTCTGCAGCGGATCTCACAGCACGGGCTTCTGATGTGTGTTTTTACGTTTGTTGTTTGTATACTGTACTATGATTCTGTATCATTAGATCATAAAACCTTCCCTACGTTCAGACTATTTTGTCTACTATAACTTTATATTTGCATATTCATCTAAACTAAAATTTTGTTTTGAACCAAATTAGTCTTTTTGTGGCCTAAAGGCTCCATCTAGTGGTGAGATTGAGTTATTATTCATCATCTGACCATTCACATGGACATTTGTTAAAGTGAACTTATTTTTTTAAATGTAAAAGGTTCTCTGGTTCTGAACATCCCTTTCTATATATATTAAAGGAATGGTTCAGAAAAAATGATCATTCTGTCATCATTTTTTCACCCTCGTGTCCTTTTTTTTCCTCTACAGAACACAGAAAGAGATGTTTAGCAGAATGTTCACACTGCATTTTTACATTCAATAACAGTTTGTCACGACCACATCAGTCCTCAAAAACAGCCAAAAGGCCTCATAAGTGTCATAAATTATCCATCATAAGTGCCGTGCAAAAGTGTTCACCCCCTGACCTTATGATATCAATATACACTCAATACCCCATAATAACTAATCAAAAAACAGATTTGTTATAACTTTGCAACTTTATTAAAAAGCAAAAATAAAAAAGCATAAGCATGACAAAATGTGAAAAAAATGAAGGGGTATGAACACTTTCGCAATGCACTGAATAATTCCACGTTTTCTGTCATATGATGTTTTAGACTGATATTTAGATATTCATTGTAAATCTCTGCTGCAGCTCTCAAATCTCATTGGTTCAAGTGTGTCACATGACCGTTCAATCAGATATTTGAATATGCATGGACACAAATGAGTTTTAAGAGGAGCAAATATAAACACACAGTTTTAGAGCGAGTAAATGATGACAGAATTATGTTATGATCCCTCAGGGTTTGTATTGCAGTCTTAATAAAAGTTCTGATCTAATAATCTTCATGTGTTTGTGAAGTCTTCACGTGAGCTGGAGGATATTCCTGCACTCTGTGTGTGTTTGTATGTTGGTGTGAATGGAAGATTATTGAGTACTGCTCATGATCGGGGTGTGTGAAACGGCACCAGGGTGTTCGGAGACGTTTGAGTGGCTCGACCGCTGAGATCACACCTACCTGAGAGAGAGAGAGAGAGAGAGACGGACACCAGAGAATCCTGCAGACACAACAGAATCCAAGAGTCTCTCAACACAACAGAACCCAAAGAAGCAAAGCTGGATGGACGCAGCAGAGAACATCACATCTGTACGGTCGCGGACGGCGCTCTGTTATACGGCAGTCCTGCACGGAGTTGGATCATGGAATGTTTAGGACTTGTTGCCGAACTACTTATCAGTCAGTCGCTCCACGTTTGTTTAGTACTTTGATGTTTGAAGAGGCTTTTTTCTGCCACACTCTTAGAAATAGAGGCTGCATAAGGGTGTTTTTGCAACGAAGAACTGTTTTTGGGAACTGTTCTTAAAAGAACCACTTTTTTCTTCATGTGAAGAGCATTTAATAATCTAACAAGCCTTTTTTTTCACAATAAAAAACCTTTAGTGTGTTGGAAAGGATCCATGGATATTAATGTATTCAGATGCCAATGAAGAACCTTAGTTTTTAAGTGCATCAGTTTTATAGGAGCTTCTCTGAAAGAGGGTGTTTTCAAGGCAATGCCATAGAAGAACCATTTTTGGAACTTTTTTTTTCCACTATAAAGATTATTTTGTGGATTGGAAAATTTCCATGGATGCCAATGAAGAACCTTTATTTTTAATTGTTAAGTGGAACGAAAGCTCAGTTTTGTAGGAAACACTTGAAGTCATTTTTTTCTTCTGAATAATGAGTAATGGCAGTGCCGTGGCGGGAAGCGCTGGAGTGGTTTGGGTCACTCCGCTCCTGGGCTCCACCCTGATCACCATGTGTGTTTTAGGCATGACGGGTAACCTGTACACACTTGCCATCATGCGATCGGCCACACTGCGGCGCGCCGGCTCTTTGTACGTCTTCATCCTCAATCTAGCGGCGGCCGATCTGCTCTATCTGGGCACCATCCCATTCGTAGTCTGCACCTACTTCGCCCACGATTGGTTCTTCGGGGAAATGGGCTGCAGGTTGTTGTTGAGTCTGGATCTGCTCACCATGCACGCGAGCGTGTTCGTGTTGGTAGCGATGAGTTTGGAGCGCTACCGTGCCGTCGCCACACCTTTCCGGGCCCGACGCTCCACCGCCCGCGGCCACTGGCTGATGGCGTTGGGAATCTGGGCGGCAGCATTCCTGCTGACACTCCCCATGATGGTGATGATCCGACTCCGAGAGGGACGTCCGGCAACGGCAGGGCTCGTCAAACGCATCTGCTTCCCAACCTGGACACCGGAGGCCTTCAAAGCGTATCTCACGGCACTCTTCTTCACCAGCATGCTCCTGCCCGGCCTGCTGATGGTCGGACTCTACGCAGGTCTCGCCCGCCGCTACTGGGCCGCTCAAGCCAACCTGACCCACGGATCCTCGCCGTCCGTCCGCAGGCGCAAACTGAAGCTCAAAGTGGTGGGAATGATCTTCTGCATCGTGGTGGCGTACTGGGCGTGTTTCCTGCCGTTCTGGGGCTGGCAGATGGCGAAGCTCTTCTCGTCCGAGTCGCTCCGCTCGCTGTCGCCCGCCGCTCACACCTACGTCAACTTCTTCGTCACCTGCCTGACGTACGGAAACAGCTGCGTCAACCCGCTGCTTTACACGCTACTGACACGCAACTACCGTGACTACCTGGCCCAGAGAGGTCAGTCCTCGGGGTCGAGTCGAGGGGACCTGGGGTCAGCTGCAGGGGTCAACGCCCTCCAGGATCAGATAGGATGACTTCTGTTTGAGAGTGTAACGTGACTTTAGAAATCAGCTGTTTTTGCTTCAGTTTTTTTTTTTACACTTGATTACACGACTAAAACTGTTTATTGCTCAGAAGTAACAAACACGTGTCATCTCTGCTCCTCTTGTGCAACAGAATTGCAAAAATGATTAAGTTGTGCTCACTGCAAATGACGTCCAGCTCCACCTCTAATGGGTGTAATGGGTGGAGCTTAACCTAATTAGGGTTAGGGATTCTTCAAGTTCCACCCATTACGTCAATAGCTCAATGTCAAGCTTCTCTCATTATGTCCAGAGAGGTGGAGCTCCACGTCAAGCTCCTCCCATTACACGCATAGCTCCATGTCAAGCTCCACCCATTGCGTCCAGAGAGGTGGAGCTCCACGTCAAGCTCCTCCCATTGCATTCAGAGAGGTGGAGCTCAACATCAAGCTCCACCCATTCTGTCCAGAGAGGTGGAGTTCCATGTCAAGCTCCACCCATTACCCTATTAAATCCAAATAATAGGTGTGTTCGACTTGAAGCGGCGCTGCGCAGATCAGTCGGTGTATGACATCAAAGTACGGCGAGAGCGATTAGAGAGCAGACGACTCCATATGCTTTCGAATGGCTCTCATGGGACTTTGATGTCGTACACTGATCGGTCTGCGCAGGGCCGTTTCAAGTCGAACACACCTATTGACTGTTTCCAACAGGTTTCTCAAACACTTCCTTCATTGGTTGAGTCAGAAGCTGACATGTCGGGCTGCTCAAACAAACAGATCAATGTTCTGAAAGTGTCACTCTACCAATGAATTATAGTGACTTAATATTAATATTTTTGGTCTTAATATTCATGTATTAATATCAGTCATGTCACTGAGTGACAGATGAATTTGTGCTGAAGCACTGTAGTGTTTGATTAGACACATCAACGGCAGAAGATATTTGGGATTTGGGAAGTGTTTCTCTTCTCTTTGATAAGTCCTTATATTTGCTGTCCTCACTATACTATATCACTATGATAATACAGTTAGTTTAATGGTTAATGGTTAGAAGTTTATGATTTATATCAGTCATTGTTTTTAACTGTCTGTGACCCATCAGATCAGATCTGAGATCAGTTTTGCACCAGAGAAACGCTGCTCAACAGTTTGAATCTGTATTGTAGCTCTAAGTTTTGAATATTACAGTCTTTATGGTGCTTGTTTTTATTTGTTTGTACCTGTGGGCTTTTAAAATTTAATTTAAAATAATTCATGCAATATTGTCTCTTCACACATTAAAGTAAAATGTTTAAGCTAAATAAATGTACTCATGATCATTCAGACAATTGGCAAGAGAACTATATATAGAGTTGTGTGTGTGTATGCGAGTGTGTGTGCATGCATGTGCGTAAGTGTGTGTGTGTGTGTGTGCGAGTGTGTGTGCGTGCATGTTCGTGAGTGTGTGTGTGTGTGTGCGTGCATGTGTGTGAGTGTGTGTGTGTGCGTGCGTGCATGTGTGTGTGTGTATGCGAGTGTGCGTGCGTGCTTGTGCGTGAGTGTGTGTGTGTGTGTGTATGCGTGCATGTGTGTGAGAGTGTGTGTGTGAGTGCGTGTGTGTGTGCATATGTGCGTGTGCGTGTATGTGGAATCTGTTTTCTGTCCGTCACATTCCTCAGCTCCTGCTTCGGGTCTTTTCGAGTCGCTCTGTAAATTATCATGAGGATCCTGTTGCTCTGAACTGAACTCAATCATTTAACACAATGAAACAATACAGTACATGAAGTTAAAGGATTAGTTCACTTCAGAAATCAAATTTCCTGATAATTTACTCACCCCCATGTCATCCAAGATGTTTATGTCTTTCTTTCTTCAGTGGAAAAGAAATGAAGGTTTTTGAGGAAAACATTCCAGGATTTTTCTCCATATAGTGGACTTCACTGGGGTTCAACGGGTTGAAGGTCTAAATGTCAGTTTCAGTGCAGCTTCAAAGAGCTCTACACGATCCCAGACGAGGAATAAGAGTCTTATCTAGAGAAACCATCGGCCATCGGTAGGTGGAAGTACCGATCCAGTGTTTACAAAGCGAACAAGCAAAGACCAAGTCAAGAAAAGGTAAACAACGATGTCGGACAATTTTGAAGTTGGAGGAGAAAATGAGATGGAGTTTTTCGCTCTACCACAGTACTTCCACCTACATCACGCGTGACCTTTCCAACATGATTACGTAATGCGTGGAGCATCACAGAGCAGTGCAAGACGAGCATTTGTGGTTAAAAAGTATATAATTTTTATTTTTTTTTAGAAAATGGCCGATGGTTTCTCTAGATAAGACTCTTATTCCTCGTCTGGGATCGTGTAGAGCTCTTTGAAGCTGCACTGAAACTGACATTTGGACCTTCAACCCGTTGAACCCCAGTGAAGTCCACTATATGGAGAAAAATCCTGGAATGTTTTCCTCAAAAACCTTCATTTCTTTTTCGACTGAAGAAAGAAAGACATGAACATCTTGGATGACATGGGGGTGAGTAAATTATCAGGAAATGTTAATTCTGAAGCGAACTAATCCTTTAAATGATTCTCTGAATCAAGGAGCTTTCTGACAGATATGAACTCAGAGTGATAGAGCTTTCTCATCTGGCAAATCAACATTTCAGATTCTATTCACAAGTGTATATGTATATATAAGACTAGATTTATGACCATTGTAGGAGAGTCATTCATCTCAAACTGCTCAAACCCAAAGAACACTCAGAAGAACAGCGAGTCCTTTCACATTCTGTCAGTGGATTTATTTGACACTTTCTTTGGTACATTTAGTGAACACAGAAGCTGGTGAAGAACACACTGAAGACCGGAGCCACAGATGAACGAGAGCGTCCTGCTCATTTGACCTTAATGCTGATGATCTTGACGTCTCCCTTCACGTGCATGTGTTTGAAAACATCATCGCCAAAGCGGTTCGGGAAGCTCATCATGGTGCCTTCTGGGAGCTTGACGTAGAAGGTGTCGTTGTTGAAGGTGATGGTCAGCTGTTGGAGGAGAGACACAGTGAGACTGAGACTGAATGTCCAGTTTTTGAAATGTGAGTTTTGGGAAGCTAAAGCATGTGATGACAGCATCATTCACCCTCAAACTTCTGACCGGTGGGCGGTTTATTGCATACATAGTTAAAAAGTGCAAAGGGTAACGCTTTATGACTCATTGTGTCATGAGTTTCGATAATCTGTCAACTTACTAAATCCAGGAAACTAATGTAGATACTCACTGCAGAACTGGTCAAAGAACAGGCAGATAAAGGTTCAGGTTTGATCTACATCTATAGAAACTTGAAGAAAGCTTCATCTGAGCCAGTATCGGTGTGTATCAGCGTATCGAGCTTGAACACTGAGTGTTGTGCACGGCTGACGTGAAATAACAGAATACTGATTCTTCATTAATGAATAACTACACAGGAACAAATGAGTAATGCATTATTAACACTCTAGTAACTACTATTAACCAACAAGAAACTCTGATTAATGAATTAGTAATAATAGTGCTCAGTTGAAGGTGGCAGTTCACTATTAGTCAAAAAAGGCCAGAAGAACACTGTGATTATTAAATGCTGTAAACCTGTATAAGTTGGTGAAACTCAAAAAAAAAAAAAAAAAAAAAAAATTGAGTGCCTCAAAATCAAACAACTGGCAGATTTTTATTTTGTACTACTCAAACATTTCAATTGTTCTTAACTTGAAATCTTTAAGTACACTCATACGTTTAACTTCAAATGATCATGTATAATGTAAACATTTCTATAAGCATCACTGTTCTGCTGGTCTCATCACTGTAAATTATTTTGATGAGAAAGCGTACGTTGTCATGACTTATTGATCATATTATTTTTACAGTGAGTTGGGTCAGAGGTCAGAGGTCACTCACCTTGAACTCTTCGCCATGCTGGAAGGGGAAACACTGTTCACGGTGTTCGGAGCCCCATCCGCCCTGTTTGGAGTTACACACGATGGTGTTGGTGTCTCCATGCTCGTTAAAGCGAGGGTTGAAGTGAAGGGCGATTGCGTCTGTGTCGTGACCGATGTTGACGGAGAACCTGAGGACAGAGACACGCGTTTGAGGATGTTTTTATGACCTTTAGCTCTTTTCCAAAACCTAGAGATGAACTGCTATAACAAAAATACGCTCTGAAAACATTCTGCTAACGTTCCCATTACGTTATGAAAACACTATTTCTGAATGTTCTCTGAAAATGTCCAGTTTTTTAAATATTTTTTTCTTGGTTATGTGAACGTTAAGGGAACATTCAATTTTGCAAACATTATCTGAACGTTCTGAAACAAGTAGAAACATTTAAAAAACGTCCAACTGAAATGTTTCAGAAGAAAAACGTTCCAAGAACGATGTATAAATAACGTTTGTGCTAATGTTTTGAGAACATTATTAAAGAGCAGATAACCTTGAACGAACGTTTTTTTTAACGTTCCTGAAGTGTTTCCTATTAGTTGGATACGTACGATGTACAGCCGGCTTTGATCTTCCCAGAGATCTTCATCTCCATCCCGGCCTTGAAGCTCATGTCTTTTAAGGTGAACACCTGTTAGATATGGAGGAAAACACCATGAATGACGAAGTCATTAGTCTGCGCTTTACATTCTGCAAATTAAATTCAGACAGCGATATAACTGACACAACGTTGCGAGGGTCCGTGCCATTTTTGTCTTTCTTTAGAGTGATAATGAATCTGTCGAATTACTGTTTAACCTGCAATTCCCAACGCCGTCGATAAGAGGAACAGAATGTGTTATCTGAGGGGCCAAACCCAACGTTAATAATAAACCTCAGATAATAAAGTCATAAAGATGTGAACAGGAAGATACAGAGCAAACATTTGATCTAAAGCAGCTCAGGGTTACAAAAGTGCTGTGAGACGACACACAGACCCACAATTGCACAATTAACACTGATCGTGAGAAAGGGAAATGGTGGAGAATTTGAGGAAAATGAAACAACAGCTAGTTTGGATATGCACCACATTTTGGTCATTATTATTATTCTATAGATGGATATTGCAGAATAAGTGTATATGTTGCGACGGATTCAGTTTGGTGCACCATATATATTCAGACAACTGTCTAGTTTTGTTTCCTCTTTTGTCATATTTAGACACATTTTGGCCCAAATGTTGGGGATTTTAGTTTTCAAAAGCATATAAATGTTAATCCTGCAAAAAAAGGAATGTTAGTTATGATTCACTAAAAATTTTCTTCACAGTGTCACAGTCATAATCATGATAATCTGTGTAATGTTCCTCTTTGAAAGTGAAACTTTGAATGCTGTAGAAACTTTGGGATTCCTCTTCTCGAAGTCCACTGAATGTCCACATAACAGCAGGTCAGTTTAAAGAGTTTGATTGTATATCTGCATCTGTCCGAGCCCCACCCTGACCCTCACACACCTGACCGTCCGTCTGTCCATCTGAAACTCTCTGACCGCTCAGATCTGCATATACTCATTTGTAGGAACTCTGACTGATTCAGCCGGACAGTTTGAGGAAAAGTATTCTGCAGCCATTTTTGTTTGCCTTTAAGGTAATAATTAGCATGTCGTATTAAGCCTTGACAAATTAATTGCCCATTCTGGATTATTTCATGTGAATTTCTTAAAGAATTCACTTCATGTTTCATTTTTGCAATCACAGTGAGATTCAGAGGAAACAGTGATATCATCAGTTCATTCTGTTGATTCAACAACCAACAGTCAGAGAGCATATGACACACATAATATAATAATATAATATAATATATAATATAATATAATATAATATAATTCAGGAAAGTGATGTCTCTTACCATCTTGTTGTGTTGGTGGAGCTGCAGCTGTGTGTCTCTTTCACCTGCCGCCCCTCATTATAAACCCAGGAGGCGGATCTCTGGAACTCCGTCCAATAGGAAGAGAGCGGAGCGGTGAGACTTAACCAATCACACTCAAGTGACTATGGTACACTGTCTCTGTCTCTTCAATCTCTGGTACACTGACCCAGAGCAGCGTGATAGCATCACATTTAACAGTGCTCATATCTGTATATATACAACGTGTGTTATGAATATTTCTGTGGGAAGTGACACGTTCAGATATCAGTTTTGATTCAGCTGATGGAGACTGTCATCCAGAAACATTCAACAAGAGTAAATGAAGTGTTAAACTCTATTACTATTCAAGGAACATTATCATTATACATCTGTTCAATTGCAAAAAAAAAATAAATAAAAAAATTGCGTAAAGTTTGTGTAATCCATAAATCATGGAAAGAAGAAAAATAACTACAAAATCAAATAAATTCTTATCTAGAAACTTTAATATTGTCAATGTACATTTTCACGTCAGTCAACAAAACCATAAAGTTGGGGTTTCCTATTAGAATACTTGCATTTATAAATGTGAAATTTGGTCAAAAATATGAGTAAATAAATGGAAACATTTTTCAGAACAACCAATGAAGCCAAAAAGTATTTTCATTGATCAGTTTCTGAACTTACTCCACAATATAACAGAATAAGCAATGCCAAAATAAGTGTGTTTTCCTGATAGTTACTACAGAAAATACAGTTTATATTTATACTTGTAAATAATGATTAGTATTTTTATCATTTTTATTTTTCACACTGCAGGATTATTTACAATAACCAGTGAAGACAAAAAAAGACAAATCTTGATTGTTGAGTCGTTGTTTCAGATTTTCTCGAGTTTTGATTGTGGTGAGCTGGTTTTGTTCAGTGTTTCTACATGAGTGTGTTTCTCACGGTCAGTCACAGTCCTGGTCATTCATCTGGACGTAATGAAATCTCTCACCCTCTGATCGACACACTGAACACGCCTGCGGTCTGGATATGAGGGAATGAATATCATCTGCGATCAATAACAGTGAATCCTCATGGACTTCATCTGCAGACGCTCTGAGTTCCTCTGAATGTTCACAGACGGGTACGTGTGAGGACAATCATGCTCACATTCATCATTTATATGAACTGTGTCTTTAAGACACGACCGCTTGATTTGTGTATTTATGGAGGCTTGTTATTTAGGCCATATTATGCTCTTTTACAAAGTCTTGTTGTTTTTGGGCTCCACTAGAACAGGTTTTCCTGCTTGAATGTTGATTATTTTCCTCATATTCTCCATTGTTCAGCTCCTCTCTTCCCAGTCTGTCAGTAACGCTCTGTTTAGTTCCTGTCTCTATGAAGCCCCTCCTTCTGAAAAGCACAATGTGCTCTGATTGGTCGGCTGGAGCAGTGTGTTGTGATTGGTCAAGCGCTTCGAGCGTGAATTGTTCACAATAATATGCATTTAGAAAACAGGTGAATTTCATTTCATCCCAACTTTAATGTGACATATAGGCTCTGATCAAAAGACATTCATTCATTCATTCATTCATCTACTTTAATAGTTAAATCCAGATGAACTGTGAACTGTTGAGCAAGTCTGTGTCATCAGTTCTGGGTAGTTATTCTGAAAGCAGAAGTGAGTCCATGTGCAGAGGAAGAATCATGAACTAAAGCGTCAGGAAGTGTTTGTCTTATGAGAGCCATGCAGCACCGCAGGAAATGATGCGGGTCTCTAGTAATCATTAGCTCAGGCCAGGAGTGTTTACTCAAGGGTCAAAGTGCAGAGTGAAGGTCAATCTGAGTCTCTGCGGCTGAGGGTCGTGTATAGCAGGATATTCCAGGTTGATCCAGACTGATTGATCTGAATCCGGATCTGATCATGGAGAGCCCGCAGCAGATGATCACGAGGGTCTCGCAGGAGCTGGACTGCAGCCCCACGTCACTCAGGCTGGCAGAACATCTGGACCGGCACGACCCGCTCCGACACCTGCGGCAGGAGTTCCTCATGCCCAGAGTATCAGACCTGCCTCCGGGTGAGAGGATCAGACTCACAAAACACACTTCAGCTCGTTTTATGAGCAGAGTTATCAGTCATCATGTCATGATGGAGTATTCGCTCAGATTCATATATCATCTGATCTCTCGTCTGTTTTTAGCGGATCTGACACTTGTTGACGGTTCTGAGGATTGTGTTTATTTTGCTGGGAATTCACTTGGTCTCCAGCCGAAAAACACCAAAAAATACATTGATGAGGAGCTGGAGAAATGGGCCAAAACGTGAGTCGCCTGTCATGAGTTATCAGCTGATAAACGCTGAATCACTTTCATTTAAATAGAACATAAACAAATACAGTGAAATATATTACAGGCTTTAGAATGCTGTTTTGGTGACTATTTTAAAAAAAAATAATTTCTATATTTATTGCCTTGTACATTTTTACTCTAAATCAAGAGGTAATTTTAGTTTAAATTACTTTTTTTTATATTATATTATATTATATTATATTATATTATATTATATTATATTATATTATATTATACATTTCAGGCTTACTATTTTGGTGACTATATTTTTAAAAGCATAATTTCTATATTTATTGTCTTGTTAAATAAAATATACATTTTTGCTGTAAATCATAAGATATTTTACTTTAAATTACCTTTTATATATGTATTTATTTATTTATTTATTATTTTGTTTTATATTTTATATTTATATTTCAGGCTTTAGGATGTCAATTCAGTGACTATATTTTTTATACATTTTATTTTTTAAAGCATAATTTCTGTATTTAGTGTTTATTTATCATTTCTTGTTAAATAAAATATTATTTTTTACAATAAATCATATATATTTATTAATTAAATATTATTATTTTATTTTAATTTTTTATTGTTTACTTTTATTTATTTATTTTTTTTTATTTTACAGAAAAGCATATTCATTGTTTTATTGAACATTTTCAGAATGGGTTATAAGGTCATTTATTTTTCAAAAATAACATTTTTCACTTTCAGGTAACTGGTTTTAACTGAAGCAATTTTTTTCTTTTTCCATTATTATTATTATTTTTTTTTAATGTAAAACTGTAGAAAATTAATAAAACCAAATCACAGATATATTCTGAAATGTTCTTCCACCGTTTGAAGAAAATCCCATAAATCCTACAGTAACCACGTGTTGTTTCCAGAGGCGTCCATGGCCACACGGAGGGGTCGCGACCTTGGGCCTGGGCCGAAGAGACCATCGAGGGTTTGATGGCCAAGATTGTGGGTAATTTAGAGCTTCTTAACTGAGAGTTTCTTAGTTATTTCAGTTTGCTCAATATCATCCAGTGTTAGAATGTGGCTGATAAATGGGGAGTATTTGCTTTTCATATCTGTGTATCTGTGGAATGTGAGTGACATACGTTTATCTCTAGACATAATGTGGGAAGTTCTGTCAAGGTAAACAGGGTAAAGAGAGGACTTTACCCCCTCATTTAATCACTGGAGCTTCTGATTTAGCCAAACTATCTTTAAACAGGTGCTAAACCTGAGGAAGTGGCTCTGATGAACGGACTGACTGTCAATCTGCATCTTCTCATGGTAAAAAACAATAACATTTGCAAATATTTTGTCTGTGTATTGATTTTTCAACAATACTCTCCTCTTTTTATGATCCTCTCAGCTTTCCTTCTACAAACCGACTCCAAAACGCCATAAAATTCTTCTGGAGGAGAAGGCCTTTCCGTCAGATCACGTATGTGTTTCTTTAACCTCACAAACGACAAACTCACATTCAGACTAAGAGATCGAAGCAACGAGTGTGAAAAATCATCAATAACACTGTAAAAGCAGCGTGTTTGTGTGTGAATCTTGCAGTACGCCATTGAATCTCAGATCCAGCTGAGAGGAATGGATGTGGCGGACAGCATGCTGATCATCAAACCCCGACAGGTAATGACATCACGGCCGGTCTGTATGATGTCATGCTGACGGAGGAGCTCTGTGACCGTGTCGATCGGCTGTTTCAGGGTGAAGACACTATAAGGACGGAGGACATCGTGTCCGTCATCGAGCAGGAGGGCGACACCATCGCTCTGGTCATGCTCAGTGGCGTTCAGTATTACACCGGTCAGCTGTTCGACATGGAGACCATCACTAGAGCAGGACACGCCAAGGTGAATCAGTCATGTGATGCACATTATATTACACTGACATGCCACATTCACTTTCTTTTACTGTAAGTGTCACATATTGGCTCACATACATGTCCACATCTAACGTTCAGAATGTGTGTGTGTGTGTGTGTGTGTGTGTGTGTGTGTTCAGGGGTGTGTAGTAGGGTTTGATTGTGCACACGCCGTAGGAAACGCAGAACTGCGACTTCACGACTGGAACGTGGATTTTGCGTGCTGGTGCTCCTATAAGGTCAGTGTTGTGTTCTGTTGTTGTGTTTATGGACTTTCCATGTGAAATGTCAATGCTTTCGTATATTTATTGTATTTGTGTTGAATATATGAAGCCTCCCATGATGCATCAGAGTTAGTGGTGTGTTTTATTCAGTATGTGAATTCAGGGGCCGGTGGTCTGGCAGGTGCATATATCCATGAGAAACACGCTCACAGCATCAGACCCGCGTGAGTATAACACTGCTGCTCGACAACACACGCTTACAGATGAAATAAAGTGACGCTAACGCAGTGTGTGTGTGTGTGTGTGTGTGTGTGTCTCAGACTGATGGGCTGGTGGGGACACGACCTGAAGACCAGATTCCTCATGAACAACGGTATGAGAATCACTTCATTACTAACACAAGTTGATCATGTTCACTGTAAGTTAGGAGAGATTGTGGGAGCTCACAGCCTGCTCTCTGCTGACATCCTGTGGACACAGATGTAGTTGCATTACACACTGACACTGAAGCAGCTGTATGTGTTGATATATACACTATATACTTTTTTTTTAGCAAAAGTCAGTCCCAGCATACATGCAGTGTGAATATTTTTATACATTTCTGAAGTGTGTGAATACATATTCCTGCAGAAATGGAGCTTCAGCCTGGTGTTAATGGATTTCGTCTTTCCAATCAGCCCATCTTACTGGTGTGCCCCCTACAGGCCAGTCTAGAGGTCAGACATCTCTCAGCACACTCACAGAAACAATACAGCATACTGACAACCATCACGCAACGTACTGAAAACCATCATGCAACGTTCTGACAACCATCATACAATGATGGTTAAGAAAACATCATAAAACATACTGACAACCAACATGCAACTCACTGACAACATCATGAAAAAAGTACTGAAAACCATCATGCAACATACTGAAACCATAATACAATGTACTGACAACCATCATGCAATGCACTGAAACCATAATTCATGAGTTCATATAATTAAACACAATAAGAGTTATGCGTATTTGGCGTGTGGTCCGGGGGGAGGGATCCGAGCTCGGAAATTTTGGCCCGAACCCAGAGTACTCCTCCAGTTGTGGTAAAAGTAGATAGAACTAGAAGTGAGGAGATGGGGTGGAGGAGGGATGCTGATGAACTGTCAAACGGACAGAGGTAAGTCTGCTGTATTTATACCTCTTGTCATTGGTTTGCATTGATTAACTGAATGCTCTCCACCTGAGCTAATTAGGTTAATTATCTGCACCTGTTCCTCCCAAACTTTGTTAATAAAATATCATTAAAACATACTGACAACCAACATGCAACTTACTGACAACATCATGCAAAAAAGTATGGAGAACCATATTACAACATACTGAAAACCATCATGCAACATACTGACAACCATTATGCAACGTACTGACAACCATAATACAACGTACTGACAACCATCATGCAACGTACTGACAACCATTATGCAACATACTGACAACCATCATGCAACATACTGACAACCATAATACAACGTACTGACAACCATAATGCAACGTACTGACAACCATCATGCAACGTACTGACAACCATTATGCAACATACTGACAACCATAATACAACGTACTGACAACCATCATACGATGTACTGACAACCATAATACAACATACTGACAACCATTATGCAACATACTGACAACCATAATACAATGTACTGACAACCATAATGCAACGTACTGACAACCATCATGCAACGTACTGACAACCATCTGACAACCATCATGCAACGTACTGACAACCATCATGCAACGTACTGACAACCATAATACAACATACTGACAACCATTATGCAACGTACTGACAACCATAATACAACGTACTGACAACCATCAAAATAAAGTGAAACTGAATGTATAAACTCATATACCCAGTTTCACAGAGAAGGCTTAACTCTAGGCAGAGAGTAAAAATCATGTTTGAGCTGTTTAAACTGAAAGCACTTGCACTGATAAATGTCAGTGTCATTTGTCTCAACACCCACACCAGTAATGTTTTTTTTTTTTTTCTAGGGCATGTTTATAGAAGCTAAATGCCCTAACTGAACTAAGGCCTAATCCTGACTTAATCTAAGCCCTGTCTGTGAAACCAGCCCATAATATCCCACTGTAAGACCGACACTCCTGATAAGACTCATAAAAACAGCCTCCATGCACTAAAACAATAAACTCACTAATCTGAAGAAAAGATCATGAAGGACACAGAAATCCGTCTGTCTAATCCTGACTCCTCACCCATCCTGACCCCCTCTCCTTTCCTTTCTCCCGGATTGAAGGTTCATATTCCACATATGATGCATTTTGTGCGTCTATTGTGTGCTCTCTTTCATTTTAAAAGTGCGATTGGTAAAATGGTCTCAATTATCACAAATTAAGTGAACTTTACAGAAGCTCAGGTAGTGTCGTCGGGCCAGTGGGTGTTCCTTACACCATCAAGAAAGTATATACTGATGAATCTGATCATAATTCATGCAGATAAAGTATTTTTTATTATGTCATTCTTTTGTAAATATGATTTTCTGGTGTCCAGATTTTCAATAAGACGACGATGAAGGATCTGAGGAGGAAGTCGGTGCTGCTGACGGGGTATCTGGAGTATCTGATCAGACATTACTACACCAAAGACGAGTCGAACCCTGATAAAGCCTCCGTTCACATCATCACGCCCTCTGACCCCGAGCAGAGAGGCTGTCAGCTGTCTCTGTCCTTCTCTCGTCCAATCAGAGCCGTGTTTCAGGAGCTGGAGAAGAGAGGAGTCGTGGTGCGTATCACTTCATTTCAGACTCTTACACTCTTAGAGCTGTGATTTCACACACCTGTTGAGCGGGAGGGTGTAAGTGTGTGTGTGTGTGTGTTTCAGTGTGACATGCGAGAGCCCAGCGTGCTGCGAGTCGCTCCGGTGCCGCTCTACAACTCCTTCACTGATGTTCACCGCTTCATCAGCGTTCTGGGATCAGCTCTGAGCGCCGCCGGAGTTTAACGCTGACGCTCCGCTCCTATTGGTGCCACAACAGGTTTAGAGTGTTTTTATTGGCTGCTGTTACTCTGAGAAGCTGCTCATTAACATGACGAGTCTGTGTTCATTACTGACCAGTCAGTTTTATATGTGAATGTTTGCAAATGGCCAATAAACATTTGTCTTTTCACGTCTGCCTCTGTTCTGAGGGGTTTCAAAGGATTTTGTGCAACAATATCTCATGTAGAGTCATGAGAAATACACATAACAAAGAAAAACATTTTTAAAAAACTGTACATTATGAACATTCAGAAAAAATGTTTTCATAACATAATGGGAACGATACCTTTTTGTTAGCTGGGAAATCTTAATATATATAGTTTGTGTAGTCTATGTAAAAAATAGACTTAATATGCACGCTGAAATCAGTCTTCATTCATCACAAACATTAAGGTCAAATGGTTTGTTTTTTTTAATGATATTAAAATTTTATCCGATGATATGGATACAGCGAATTATTATTTCCATTTTATGGCCGATAACTAATAACTAGCCAATTAAAGTTCTATACTATATACTAATATACTAACCTAAAATCAAAGTCAATTTAGACATCTCAACATTAATGAAAAGTATGAAAAATGGAGATTAATTTCTCAAATCTGAAATGTTAAACTATTAGTGTTTTTAAAGGGTTTTAAAGGGTTAGTTCACCCCAAAGTGTAATTTCTGTCATTAATTACTCTCCCTCATGTCGTTCCACACCCGTAAGACCTTCTCTCATCTTCAGAACACAAATTAAGATATTTTTGATGAAATCTGAGAGGTTTATGACTCGTCCATAGACAGCAATATAATCAACACTTTCAAGGTCCAGAAAGGTACTAAAGACATCATTAAAACAGTCATGTGACTGCAGTGGCCATATACCTTTTGGATTTCATCAAAAATATCTTAATTTGTGTTATGAAGATGAACGAAGGTCTTACGGGTGTGGAACAACATGAGGGTGAGAAATTAATAACCCTTTAACTTTAAGGGAACACTCCACTTTTTTTGAAAATAGGCTCATTTTCATTTTCCGTCGGTCTTAGTACACGATATAACTACAGAAGATCAAGTTTTAAATAGGAAAAATATTGAAACTCTTTGGTCATTTTTGAGCAAAATGCTAACGGTCTAATCAGATTCAATGAACTATGCTAAGCTATGCTAAAAGTGGTACAGAAAATGGTAAAACTCAACTGTTTAACTCTAGGGGAGTGTTCCTTTAAGGGAGCGTTTGATGCTGACATAGTCAAACAATATCAACGTCCAGGAGCAGCAGGATTATGTTCAGTGCAGTAAAACTATGAAACCTAAACAAGCAGCAGTGTCTTTTCACGGTAAAACAATCATTCGTACTTTGCACTGGAGTGAGTTATTCATTCATAAAACGACCCCTTGCTGGGAAAATGTGTCCTGTTTGTTGAGGGACGTTTGTCTTCAGAAGATTCATTAAACCCGAGAGTCTCTTCAGATGATTTGAATGCTTTATTTGACTCTGAATGAATGCTGATGAACTTTAATTCGAGCTCAGTTGCTCACGCTGCTCTGTTCTTCTCAGTCGATCGGCATGAGAGAAGCTCGTCAGATTCAGGGCAGTTTCTCTTATGCAATGCTAGTATTTGTTTTGCATGTGTTCGGATATCATTAAGAAGATCATTTACCGTGTCTTACACACATCTGTCTCTGCAAATGTTTGCTAAACAGGTTTTATGGTCTTGTAATGCAGGAACTTTGACTCATTTATGCCTTTTATTTGTTTAAGTTCATTTAAGTTCCGTATCCGCGTTAGTCAAAACTGACCTTCAGCATGAGCCCAGCTAACAAAAATATTCTAAGAAAGTTTGGCTAACATTTCCATTAAGTTTCTGAATGTTCAAAACGTCCAGTGTTTTTTTATTTTTTATTAATGTGAACGTTAAAGGAACGTTCCATTGTATCATTCTTCACACATTTTGGGAACGTTACTTTTGAATGTTCTCTGAACGTTCTGAAACAAGTAGAAACATTTAAAAAACGTTAGACAAACTAAATGTTTCAGGTAAAAACGCTCCATGAATCATGTATAAATAATGTTTTTTGTGTTTTAAGAACATTATTAAAAACCAGATAACTTTGAACGAATGTTCTATTAATGTTACTGGAAGAATGTTTGTTCATAACTTTGAGAGAACCTTGAGAGAACGTTCTGAGAATGTTCCCTGTTCGCTTCACATTCACATTATTGCACTTTTTTTAATCAACTTTAATTAGAACTCATCATAAAAAGATTTGTAATGCACATTTTTCAATTCAGTTTCACAATGTTTGCATCATAACTAGTGTTTCAGTGACCTTTGACCTCACGCTGTTCACTTTTAACCTGCAATATGAAGGTAAAATAGATGTTTTTAAGTCACTGTAATTTAATTTATTATAGTTAGTAACTAAAACAAAACCATAAAAAATATTAATGGGGAGGTGACTGTTAATAACTTGAAATAAAATAAACGTAAACTGAAATAAAATATGAAAAAATAAATATTTTATTTCAGTTAGCAAGGAAACATTTTATGTACAACAAAAGCTAAAACTGAAATTATATAGACATATTAAAAAATAATAATAATATTGACAAAAACACTGAACAAAATTACTACAACTTTAACTAAAATTAATATGAAAACAGAAAACATAAAAATAAATTCTACAATCGTGTCCAAAAGTGACGTTCGGAGGCGATGTTTGTTTTTAATGACCCTACAAGTTCCATTAAACCATCAAAATATGGGGAAAATATTACATATTTTTTTAAATATTTTAAATATGGGTGAAGAACAAAACACTAAACTTGGTTAAGGTATATATCTGACAAAATTATTCTGCAAAAAAAGGTTTTATTTTATTATAAATGCATAAAAAACAAGAAAGCTACAGGAAAAAGCAAACATTGACTACAACATAATCAACTTAATTTCTGGCCAAAACATGTCGCACGATTTGTCATGTTTCATTGCGTTATTATCACAAATAAAACAATCGACTCCAAGCACAACTACACAATATGCTTACAAAATCTTTAAAAATATTAAAGGGTGAAAATGTCAATTTTCCCAAGCTGGACATCACTGTATTAATAATAGTATCTCAGAATAACCCTGGAAAGGATGAGGGTTTAATGCCTCCTCTAAAATCACTCCTGCACTTCATTGTGTTTCTGTGGGACGACATTCACCGAATCAGACGCTTCCAAACGGAAACCCTGAAGACTAAATATTCCTCCTCTCCCCCGTCTGCTTTTATCATTTGTGGACACGCTCAGGCGAGGCCCAGCATGGGGAGGTGAGGTGCATTATGGGATGCGCTGTTGACTGATGTGTCTGGTCTGGAGTCGCACACCTCACTGCCTCGACTTTCTCATTTGCCCGAGTCGCTCTCCCCCAATTAGGAGAGACTATCTTACACGTGTTCCCGCGGCCTGACGCGCCGGTGCCGACACTCTTTCTGCACTATTACCTTGACTGATGCCTCCTCCTCAATTAGATGTAATTGGCATATCAATATGCAGAAGTTAAATGGATTAACCTTCTTTAGAGTAATGAGCAGCCTCCTCCGTCTGAGGCATCTTCAGATGGAGGACACGTCTGCATCAGCCGTCAAAAAACATTACTGTTAAATATTGAGTTTTAATTGAGGTGTTGCTAAGGTACGCTGATGATAAGAAATAAAAAAGAGATAAATTAGACTATATTATGTTTATGTAAATTATTATTAGTTTGTGGTGATTTGGTCAGCACCTTCACAACCACCAGAGGTGTAAAGTATTTGAGTAATAGTACTTCACTACTGTATTATTTTGGGGAATCTGTACTGTACTTGAGTTCTGAATACTCAGCTACATTTTACAAGGTGTTTTTTTGTAGACTTAAAAGTACCAAGCACATATGTCATGTGTAAAAGTGACTAAACTGTATGAAGAATTCAGAAACTGTTGTTATTAGCGACACCTGTGGCCGATAAGTGAACTGCAGCAGCAACTTCCTGCTCGTGCTCGGCGGCTCGCACTCGTGCACACGCCACATATAACGTACAAGAGACTGAACGCGATTCAAGGTCTCGATATACTCACGACCAAGTTCTTTTTCATTCTTTGATTAGAAGAAGTACAAAGAAGCTGGAAATAGCAGCGATATTCTGTTAACGGTCATCCTGACGCCGTCCACGCGACGGTTAGATGAATATTTAAATATGTGCTGCGCGCTTTCCTCTCAATAACACAATAAACACAACAAAAACAACAGCATTGAGAAAACTGCAGTTAAATCATCTGATCGTAGCGATGTGGATATGTTTGAAGCAGCTCTGAGATTCATCGGCGTCATGTCGACAGATGAGGTAATTAAAATTACACTGTTATGATAGTTTATTTGAGTAGTATATTTGAGACTATAGACTCTATAGATCTAACTATGTGAGACTACAGTGTAAATGAATCCATTTTCTTTGCATGACACACTGACATTACAGTACAGAATGGCTTTTATAAGCCTGTATTCGTTTCATGTGTCGTTGAACGGAAGAGAGGCTCTCGGGAACGCGCGTAACCGTCACAGCCTTTTGATTTTCCCGGCAAAACCGGCCCGAGTCCTTTACATAAAAATCAGTGTACAGGCTTTCATAAACAACATAGGAAGTCGGGGAAGGTCTCATTTTTTAAGTTTTATTACTTGCTGTTCACACATTGTCAATAAAAAAGTGATGAACACACGAAAATCCTTACATACAGCCCTTTTGAATCGTTTCTCGGGTTTATCTATCCTAATGTGACTTTTAAATAGGAGGGCGAGAAGGCTGTAAATTTTTGAGTGAACTAGTCCTTTCAGACACATATCTGAACTTTGAGTCGAGCATGAACACAGTTCTTGATTATTAATCTAAAAATCACTGTATTCAAATGTCAAATCACTGTAAAATCATCTGCTGGAAATAATCAGGTAACAGGTTTCAGTTTAGCATCTGCTGTCCTACATTTTTACATTGTCAGAACAATGAGAAAATGGTCATTTGTGACAGTTTTTGCATCAAAAATACTAATATGAGAAAATCTCTATTGACTTTTGTTTTCAAAAGTCAATTTAAAAAGCTTAGAAAAGTGTTTAATTTTTCAACTAAAATACTTAAGCACAAATTAGATGTGGATACTTTCACTCAAGTATTTCTTTTACTAAGACTTTTAATTGAGTGTATTTTTGGCATAGTATCTGTACTTTAACTTATGCACAATTTCTCAGTACTTTCTACACCCCAGGCAGTAATCCACAGCATCGTGACAGTGACTTTTGCACTTTCTTCAGAAGGTGTACAAATAATGTATGTTTGTTTGAACTGATATAGATCATAAAGTGCATATGGGATGTTAGTAATATTATTGCAGGACAGGGTTTGTTTCTTTGCTGGTCTGGCTGTGATCCAGAGCGCTGAATGGATTCAGTGTTTGATTTGGTGATGGTTTGTGCAGGTCAGAGTTCAGAGGGTTTCGTGTGTGTGTTCACAGAGATGTCCTGCGTTCAGCAGCATCGATTCGTGCTGGATGCCAGATTTTCTCAAACGCGCCGCTCCGCCTGCGGCCTCCGACTCGCTGTTGGCTTCTTTCTGTCGGGTTACTGAGGAGATTCTCAAACCTCAAAGATACTGACTGGATCAACACATGAGACTGCCGAATTAACCAGACACAGAGACACTGCTAGTCTCGTCTTCAATCATACATGAACCTGATATTAAAATCACCATGAAATCAAATTTGAGTTAATGCAAGTTCCTGGTCCTATTATTTTAATGCTTTAGAAAGAGTCTCTTCTGTTTCATGTTGATTTTCAAGTATTTATCTGAATAGTTCTGTGAGGTTTGAAGACAAGAAAGAGAACGGTGCAGTGATCTGTTAATGTTCTCCAGTGATGTGTCCCAAATCAGATAGCAAGAGCTCGTTAGCATGTGAGCTGATTTCCATATTAACAACTCTTCTGAACCTTCAAAGAAATGAATAATTGAGAACAAATGAAATGTTTGGAGCACGTTTAATGTTTCATATGTTACTCCCTGGTTAATGACACACATGGCATGTTTGTGTGAAGTGCGTCTGCGGTCAGTGTGACGAGTAATTAATGATGAGGGCGGGCCGCACTGACCCGAGAGAGGCTGCGCTCGCTCCAGCCGCACGGGACTGTGGGTAATTAAAACCCTGCGCTGGCGGGCCGAGAGGGGACAGGAGACGGATCGGCAGGGCGGTCGTGTGGATTATTGTTGTTGTTCAGTCGTTGGAGTGGAATGACCTGCTGTCGTCTGCGGCCACACGGCTGATCAGCTCTAGAGGAATTTAAACACTCTCATTATTCACACTCATGTTGTTTCGAACCCCTGTGATGTTATTACAGTGGAAATTCAGAATCTTCATGGACATGCAGCAACAGTTCATAGTGACCAACGGTCCAGAGAGATCAAACAACACGATAACAGCATGAAGACAAAGTATACTTCAGTTTTGACACAAACTCTTGGTGTATTCATTCAACCGAATGTGTAGCCTTCCAAAATATACTCCAGTTGATAGGTTGCGCGAAATATGGAAACTTATTTCCACCACAGAAATAAAGGTAATTGCAACTTTATATCTCACAATTCTAACTTTTCTTCTCGCAATTCTGACTCAGAATTGTTTAAAAAAGTTGCAAAGATTAAAAAGTTGCATTTTTTCATTTCCCCCTGCTGTGTTAGAAACAAACAAACAAACAAAAAAAAATGTAAACTCAGAATTCCGAGGAAAAAGTCTGAATTGTGAGATAAGTTGCAATGCCCATTAATTTTTTTATTTTTTATTCTGTGGCAGAAATCAGCTTACATAGCGAACGCAGATGCTCGACACATGCTAGGGAGAAATGAACCTTTTTGAAACTTTGAATCAGTTGAACCAATTGCTTCGCAAAATGATTCACTGTTTCGAAGTGCTCGAATCACCACACGCTGGTGACCCCTGCTGGTCAGAACAATGTAAATACAAGGAAACTCAGCCCACACTCAGTTGCATAAACAATAGACACTGGTTTAGAGATCATTGCCCCCTAGTGGCAAACCATTGAAATTTCGAAACATTTTGAAACAGTTACAAAGCCTCGTTTACTGAAATCATGTGACTTTGGCAGTTTGATATGCACTCTGAACCACTGGTTCTAAACAAATTATTCGCAAAGATTCTCAAAGCATGTTTCGAAGCGTCCACATGCGCACTAGAAAGATTCATCTTTCTCCAGCGTCTGCGCTATTTCTCTCCAGAAGTTGTGAGTGATAAAAATGTATTTGTATTCGTTTTAACTAGAGTTGCGTGTCTTTTTTCACACAAGCTTTCATCAACACTGCTTTCTACTGATGTTGTGTCTCCAGTAATCTGATGATGTTGTTGTTGTTCCTCCGTCTCTTTTTCGAGTGTGAAACAGCCGCCCGGTCCAGTGTCGCCACCTTGTGGACCAAGTAATTAGTGGTGGAAAAAATGCAAGGCGCCTAAGAGTAACTTGAATGTCGCTGTTGCTGCTTGATATTGCAAACGGGCATTTGTTATCATATTTTAATTTATCATTATCATAAACACACTAGTTTGTAGCGCAAATACTTTTACAAATAACTTCTAGTTATTTACCTATAGCTGCTAATGAACTGAATAAAGTCTCACACGTGACCGCACATTAGGTGTATGAACTACTTTCATTACGCTTTTATGATGCTTATGGTATTTTGGGACAGTTGTTGTTGTAATAAACTGTTGTTGTGTGGAAAAGATTCTTATTTTAACAAATAACGTAATCCCAGCTAAAAAACAATTGTTGCTAACGTTCCCATTAAGTTATGAAAATGTTATTTATGAATGTTCTCTGAATGTTTTGATGTTTTTTCTTGGTTATGTGAACATTAAGGGAACATTCCATTGTATCATTCTTCAAACATTATGAGAACGTTACTTTTGAATGTTCTGAAACAAGTAGTAACATTTAAAAAACATCAGATGAACGTCCAACTAAAACATTTCAGGAAAAGTGCTCCTTGAACGATGTATAAATCATGTTTTTGTGCTAAAGTTTTCAGACCAGATAACTTTGAAGGAACGTTCTATTAATGTTACTGGAAGAACGTTTGTTCATAACTTTGAGAGAACCTTGACACAACGTTCTCTGAACATTCTCTGTTATCTGGGATGCAGGTTTGTTGGGTCATGAGCTGGAGTGTTTTCTCTAGTTGGTGAAGCCGCCCGTGGCCTGCCTGACGCCGCTGTGATGGTCATGTGATGTGATGGGGGTCGTAACCAGGTGTCTGACAGACTGACAGATTGTTGACACCGACACGGAGACATCTCAAACTATTTTTATCTGTCCGTGTGTTTCGCTTCAAGCACTGACCGATCGCTAGAAACATCCGGCACTCGAACGCCTGCTGAGCAGAAGGTGCGTGTGTGTGTGTGTGTGTTTCTGTGTGTGTGTGTGTCTGTGTGTGTGTGTGTGTGTCACTGCGGGGCTTATTCTCTGTTTATTTCCTGCTACATGTGTCTGCTGTGTTTGATCACTGCGTTTACTGTGTGTGTGTGTTTTACCTTGTCATCCTGCGACTCACATCAAAAGACAGACATGCTGGAAATAAAACCAGCCGTGACCTTGAGCACACACACACACACACACACACACACACACACACTCACTCATCAAAGGTATCTAAAACACCTACACACGCAGTGAGTGTCCAGCAGGGGTCAGAACAGCACCATCAAACGCTGCTCTGCTTCACTTTTGAGATCTTCAACATGCTTCACGTTCATATTTCAGATCTTCTGGAATCATCCATCAGTAGATCTGCTCGTGTTAAATCAGCGTTTTTCTTCTTTATTCTGCCAGAGATCATCTGGACGTTCATGTATTTTCTGTGTGTTGTAGGTCAGAATGATCAACTCAACTGTACAGTGACTGGATCATGTTAGAGGAGAGCGGGGCTAGTTGTCACACTGATATTTCTCATAGTATTATTGTTTCTGAAAGTGAATTTAAAACCCTGTGCTGCATATTGTCAGAATAGAGGCAAGTTGTTAAACTAAACTACATATTTTTGTTTTTTCAGCTAAACACAACAGTTAAGAAACAAAACAATTTATGCAACAGCAAAAAGTAGGCTAATAAAAATAATAATAATAATTCAAAAATATGAAATATGCCTATTGAAGTTACAGATGTGAGCAGTTGATTTTGTTTAGAAGCTCTTAAATATGTTAAAACTCATAAAACCTCGTCACTGTTTATCTTTATACTCTATTTCAGAGAGAAAGAGACACAGAAACACATGAAATGCTCTCGCTCTCTCTCGCTCTTCTCTTTCTCAAACACTAAATCTGAAACAAATGTGTGTGAATCTTTGTTTGCTCTGAAAATTCCTCTAGATTGTTTTTCTGTCGTCACAAACCTTTAAACAGCAATAATTACAGATCCCTTCGGATTGAATCGCATTATGCAGTTTTTCCATGGTCGCATAAGCCCTAAAGTTAAGAAGAGTTTATTTAAAGTTAAATTAGAGTTTATTATTAGTTAGTGCTGTTTATTAAGCCAATCATCATCAAACCTCCAGCAGTGTTTGAGCTCCAGACGTGATTCCTCAGATCGTGTGTGTTTTTGAGGAGCGTGAGATGATGCTTTACTAGGTTATTAAAGGACTGCTTTCACCTTCTCCAACATAAAACACAGGTGGAAATATCTCATCATATCTACAGAATAGATCATCACAGAGATGATTTTCTCACCAGACAGGAAGAAAACACTTAGAAACATCCACCCGCACTCACAGTTTACAATGTATAAATCTGGTATTATGATTATGAACCCTTTGCACATTTCCAGGGTTCTCAGAAGCAGAAGTTGCCAAATATTTGTTTCAATTTATCCAAATAGCAAAAGAAAAAATCCAAGATAACATTTCCGTGACTTTACAAAAGAGCAAAAAGACATAGAGTGCTTGTTTGCATTGGCCAGAAAAAGAGAAAGATTTTGCCATCACTCCCTCAGCCGTCGTCACAGTCGATGAAACCGGTATTATTTCAGTTCTAGTTTGTATGATGCCCTGGGCGAACCACCTCTTCTGCCACCTTAACACATCTACACATAACAGCATGTTCAAGTTTGACTCTAATATTGTGACAATTGCAAAAAAAAAAAAAAAAAAAAAAAAATATATATATATATATATATATATATATACTTTAGTACGCAAAAAATGCTAAACTTTGATATAGAGTCATTTTTAATGTTATAATGATTTTATAATGTCTAAACATATCTAGGCCTACAAGGAAAAACATTGAGTAATCCTCTGCAGCCATCTAGTGGCTATAGTTAAAAATTCATGTTATTTTAATTTTAAAAGTGTTTGTTGTCCAGTAGATCGTCTACTAAACCAAGGCACGTTTCATGTTATCACCATGAATGAACCTGAGAAATGTAGATCCTTTATTTTAAAGTGGATTTGACATAAAATGTTGCTATTTTATATAAATATATATATTTAAATGATTACAAATTGAGGCAAATAATAAAAATTTACCATAAATCCCCCCCAAACTGCACAACTTTACGGTAAAAACATTAATAAAGTGAGTGAGATTCCTTTCGTTATAATAAAAAGTTACATTATGTTACAAAACCACATTTTACTGTCTGGTTATGTAGACAGAAAAAGGAATATTGTTGCCCAATGTGTGATATCATAACATCAGTGATAGGCACTATATTAGCCTGTTTTATTATTGGCCTGATATTATAATGAGATGAGTGACATCTGCATACATGCCTTTATCTTTTGCACGTTTCCCCTCTTCCTTTTAACTCTTTTTTCCTAAATTGGGCTCTGGTGGCTTAGACCTTTTTTCTTACCATAATTTCAATTTGTATATATTGAGAACTTCTCTCGCTTCCCTCCAGACGTCTCCTCAGCATAACTTCACCCCTTTTTCTCAAACTTTTGAGTGAGAGTCCCTCCCCACCAGGTTAATTGACCCACATGGTGACATGATATCATTGACGTGACGTGCAAATGAGTGGTAGAATCTGATCGCGCATTCCGTTTTTTTCAGTATCAAATTAGAGTAATAAAAGTTATGATTTGATGCCTAACTTGTAACACTAGTCTTAGCAGTTTATGCAACCCGCCCTGATCTGGGCCTGGATGTGACGGGCTCCTCCGTCTCTCTCCTGGTGGACACTGGACAGGTGGCCAGATAAACTCAGTCTGTCCGTCTGTATCCAGTTAGACAGTTTCAGTGCTGTCACATGTCCAAGCCTGCCAGCCAATCCGTGACCCCGGAGCACACTGACATCACACAGCAGCCCGTGGAGCGGCCGGCGGGGATGCGTGTGTGTGTGTGACCTATATTACAGAGGTATCTGTGACCGGCCGTATGCAGTGTGTTTAATAACAGCAGACAGATCCTTCTCCTGCAGTGCTGCGTCTCCGCTCTCTTCAGTAAAAGAGCTTTCAGAAGAAATATCGTAATCTTGGGCGCAGGCCGCTGTAGGGGTGGAGGGATTGTCAGAGTTCATCTCTGCCTCCGCGCGTGTTTCCTCGGGAGAAACGCCCACCTCCGGCCGGCTCTTCTGGAAATTACGGGATTTTTCTTGTGCGTGACTCTGTCACCTTGCCTTAAACACTGCTGTAAACACACAGGGAACAAACCCTGGTGCTGTAATGCAGAACGTGGCCTCGGGTGATTCGCCAAGACTGGCCGTGATGTTTTGTGCGTCTGGTCAATGGATGAGCGCTCGAACGTTCAGCGAACCCTCAGGAAACGTCTCCAGTTATCCGCTGCATATGATAGTCATTTCTCCTGCGCTCCTGGGCTTTACAGCACTGAGATGTTTCTAGATGATCATGTTATGCGTTTTTAACTCGCATGAATCTGCTTGTGTTGTAGATTTGAGGAAGTATTTCTAATTAAAAAAATATATATATTTTTCAGAAATCTGATCTGACATTCTATTATAACTTGATTATTTTCACAAATGCTGATAAAGAGTAACGAGGCATTGAAAGTCAACTTAAACCATCTTTGTTTTATATTCCCAGCTGACAGGGAACGTTCTCTCAAGGTTCTCTTCAAGCTATGAACAAACATTCTTCCGGTAACGTTAATAGAACGTTCGTTCAAAGTTATCTGGTCTTTAATAATGTTCTGAAAACGTTAGCACAAAAACATTATTTATACATCGATCATGGAACGTTTTTTTAAACATTTTAGTTGAACGTTTTTTGAACGTTCAGAAAACATTCAAAAGTAACGTTCCCATAATGCTTGCAAAATGATAAACATTCTCTTAATGTTTTCTCAAACAAATGCTTTTAAAACATTAAAAAAAAACTTGATGTTTCATACATCCAGAAATATCGTTTTCATATCTTCATGGGAACGCTAGTAAAATGTCCTTAAAACATATTTTTGTTTGTTTTTTTTGTCATTTGAACACAAAGGATGAATGTAGAGAGGCACAAACCAACTAACACCCAAAAACATCCCAGAATTCATCAGATTCATTAATAATACTTGTAATGATGTTCGTGTGACTATTTTCCCTCCAAAATGATGTCACTTCCTGGAGGATGATGTCATTCAGGCTTTTTTTAAAGGGATTTTACAAAAGATGGATGGAAAGTGATATTAAAGACAGAGAAAAACCCATTAACTTATTATCAATTAAAAACAATATTCACAAGAAAACATGTTTAGTTTGAAACATTTTGATTAGAAAAAGTAAACAATGAAGAAACACCAATATCTTCTTTTGTGTTTTGCAGAAGATAGAAAGTCATACGGGTTTGTGAACACATATGAGGGCGAGTAAATGATCATCCCTTTAATAAATTACCTTCAAATATAAATATAAATGTCAAATATTCTGTCTATAATCTGTATATGATGGTGACATAAAAATATTCTGTGCGCAGCATCCAAAAATCTGTAACAGTACATTTCATTTTATACGTGGACTGTTTCTCATTTGAATTTATTAAATATTCAACATGACATCACTCACGGGATGACAACGCACTAGTAAGATTACAATAAAACAAAATAGTGATTATATTATATTGTCAGCATGAATAATAGAGCGTGTGTGAACGCGGACGCCTGCAGGAGGGCTGTTTGTCTCTCTCTCTCACTGACCTGAGATCTGCAGCGCTGGGAAATTGGGGTCATGTTTATATGAGACGGGCGTTTGTGATCGACCTCGGTGTCAACCTGAACTGAGCCGAAATAATCTGCTAATGACTGTCTGATTGATCTGATCAAACACTGTATTATTGTGCTGTCATTTGATGGAGTTTTTATATTTCATATTGAATATTTATAAAACACATCAAAATCTACAAAGGCCAAACAATAAAGTAGGTGCATAAAATGATAAAATGTGCTCATATGATGAGGATTCAAGCTTCTCTTGATCTTCTGAGATCAAACACCAGCAACAATTTGCAACAAGGTTTCATTATAACGACTTAAGAATGTTATTTTCTATAATTATTAAAATATGCATTAACAAAGTTTCATAAATGCTGTAAAAATATATTTCTCATAATTTAACTGATATTAAAGAGAACCTGTTTTGCTTTTTTATGTTGCAATATTCCTCATTTAAATAATTCATATGCTGAATAATTCTTCTTCACAATTGCGAGTTTATATCTTCTGCGAGTTTATATGTCACATCCTTGTTTTTAGAATTGTGAGTTTGGGTCATTGACGAATAAGGTTTTTAAAAGTGTAAAAATCCTAATGGAGATTATTAATTCATTAATACATTTTTGAAGTTTTATTAATTGTTAACAATGAGATAATGTGGTTTTTATAATCAATTAACACTGCTTTTGTCATTTTTTACAAGATGGACAAAATTTGTCAAAAAAAACAAAAGTCATTCGGTTTAACCAAAATTTCGGTTTTACCGAATGACGATATTTTCAAACAATGCTAACAGGCTGATATCTAGCTCGCTAGCAAAAAGACAATTAAACATTTTATATTTAGTACAAGTTTTTAAAATATTACAACATTTTCCATGTTTTATAGCGGTTGTACCGAATGACCTGATGTTTCGGGACATGCGTATGATCAAGAGAAAACATGAATTTTTCAAATAGTTAAGAGAGAGTTCGTTACTTTGCTTCACAATCATGTGGTCCTTTGCAGGTGTCTGAATGATGTCACATCCTGTCACATGATACTGACCACATGACTTGATCCAAAATGGTCCCTTTATATTGGTTACTCCGAATGACATCAATGAAATTCATTTTTCCGGACATTCTTTCTCATAACAAAGCAACGACTTCTACACATAATTTTAACACCATTTAGCACTATGTTGATATATGATGTTATAAAATCATGCCAGAATAAAAAATATATACATTTATTACATTTTAAGATATTTTAATCACAAATGAAATGGCTGTATTGGCCTTTGGACGGTTAAACCGGATGACCTTTTGACACTTCAAAATCTTTAAAATACCTTTATATGTAGAAAAATATAATTAAAACCTTCTGGACTCAATAAAAGAGATCTAGCTGTACTACCTTTACATACTTTGGATGTCATATCTTTGTTTTTTATTATTATTAAGGCATTTGGACAAAAAAAATGACCTGTCACGTCATTGACCCATTTCTTTTTTCTCACAACTGTGAGTTTATATTTGTGAGTTTATCTCTTTAGTAGGTTTATATCTCGCAATTCTCTCTTTTTTTTAGAATTGAAAGTTTTTTTCTTACAGTTGCGAGTTTATATCTTTTGCGAGTTTATGATGTAAAAATATATTTTTCATAATTTAACTAATATTAAAGAGGACCTATTATGTTTTTTACGTCACAATATCCCTCATTTAAATAATTCATACGCAGAATAAAGGGGCGGGGCCTGGTTGAGTTAGTTAGTAGTGTGTTGAAACTGGCGGTTATGGTAAGGGGCGGGACATTTCCCAAACACCAATCACAGCACACTGCTCCAGCCGACCAATCAGAGCACATTGTGCTTTTCAGAAGGAGGGGCTTCATAGAGACAGGAACTAAACAGAGCGTTACTGACAGACTGGGAAGAGAGGAGCTGAACAATGGAGAATATGAGGAAAATAATCAACATTCAAGCAGGAAAACCTGCTCTAGTAGAGCCTGAGACTTTGTAAAAGGCATAATATATCTTTAAGAAATGAGAGCTCTATTGTAAAATGTTATGAAAACATCCTGTAACTCTTCCTTTAGAGGCCTTGAGGAATCTGAACTCCTGCAAACAGTCTTGAGAAACTTGTAAACAACGAAACAAGTTTCTGGAGTGTAATGAAACAGTGTGGAGAGGTTAGTGTTATTGGATTTATGATCCCAGATAAGCCGGTAAACACTATTACGGCTCTGTTTTAGAGCAGTCGTCGTGTCACGTCACGGCCGGATCCGTTCCGACTCCATAGATCAGGCGTTCAGGTCTGGAGCGACCCAATATCTCATCCTGACACCCCTTCATCCTTCACCGTCCCGTCTGTGACACCACTTCCTCTGCAGATCTGCCGTATGATTGGACTGTAATTGTTTGGAGCAATAAAGCTCATCTGATAAGAGTAAAGATGAATGTGCTGGATTTTATTTTATTGTTCAGTGATATTTGCAGTGTAAAAGGTCCCGGTTGAGTTATAAACGTGGATGTTGCCTCCTGATATCAGCACATTTGAGCGCAGAAGTTTGGGTCAGTTTGACTTCATCAGCTGTAGTGTGATCAGATTCTGCAGTGAGCGCTTCATTATGATGCCAGACGTGCTTACATCAGATCAGCAGCTTTATGATGAATACCAACATTCAATATATTTATTTATTAATACTTTTTTCTGAGTATTAATATTATTGATCTATTTATTCAAAGATTATTTTAAATTAAGTGATCATAACACATCTTTTCAGTGTGGAGGATAAAGATGCACTCATTTGTGATTTTTCTTTCCTTTTGCTAAAGATCTTTATGTGGGAGCTTGTTTCTGCCATGGAATAAAAAATAGTAATTGCGAGTTTATATCTCACAATTCTATGAGATACTTTTCTCACAATTGCAAGTTTATATATTTTGCAAGTTTATATCTAGCAATTCTGTTTTTTCCTCTTTTTTTTTCTCACTATTATAAGTTTATTTTTGAGATTATAGCTTGCAATTCTGACTTTTTTCCTCACAATTGCGAGTTTATTTTTGTGAGTTTACATCTTTTGCGAGTTTAAATTTTGCAATTCTGACTTTTTCCTCACAATTGCGAGTTTATTTTAACGAGTTTACATCTTTTGCAAGTTTAAATTTCGCAATTCTGACATTTTTCTCACAATTGCGAGTTTATATTTCATTGTTTATATCTTAGAATTGCAAGATAAATTAGCAACCTGTCAAAAAAAATAAACTTTAAGCCTGCTGTTTGAAACACAAAAACCAAGAACCGACTGTAACAGTACAGACTGGACAGCAGGTTTCATGTGCACGATACATGTTGTGGAGCTGGTTTGTGTTTCTCGTGGTGTTTGTGTGTCTGTAGTAACTTCATATGTGCTGGTTTGAGCAGAGGGGTCGTGTGGAGGTCACCGCTCCTGATATCCCGAAGGTCGCTGACGGTGTGATGTCATCTGCATATCCAAAACACATCTGCATCACAATCGCTGATTAATATTAATTTCCTGCTGCATTTGCATGAGTCATGTAAATGATGTTTTACAGGCTGCTGACAGTTTGTGTGAGTTTTTAATCATTATATATTATTCCATTAGATTGTGCAAATTCACATACAGTGTGCTTCTGTGTGCCGTTAGAAAACAGAACCGCAGTGTATAGTTTTACGCTTTTTTGTTTATTTGTTGACGCTTGTGTGTATTAGAGTGATGGAGCTGTGTGTGTGTGTGTGTGTGTGTGTGTGTGCAGAGGAAGCGCAGTGTTCCTCTCCTCCTGATGTGTATCAGATGTGAATGAGTTCAGAGTCTCTTCAGTACGTGATGAATGAGTTCTGATAGAAGCTTTATTGTGCGAGACCCTCGGCAGACCCTCAGTGTTATTACTGACCATCAGGTCACCATCCACACTCGCCTGACGCGGTTACTGTCTCGTACCATCAGGTCCTGACTGTATATTGCTAACTTTTTGTTTCAAAGTAATATTCAGATAGGAACATGTTTGGTGGAACAAGTACCATTTGCAGACAAACGAGTCGAGTGAATCATATTTTTTTCAGTTTTTCTCTCATCTAGATGTGCTCATAGTGAATCTAATGTAAACTGCAGTGATCTGTATTTGTGTTGATGAGTTTGTAGATGAGCTACTGATGCAGTGTAGAGTATGTATTACACACACACACACACACACACACACACACACACACACACACACACAGGGCCAGTGTAATTGTGTGTGTGAACAGGTAAATGTTTCTCACCTCTGTGGGGAAAAGCCCTGGGAAATATTTACAAACTCACGCGGTCAGTAAACATTTACTAGACGCTCTCGCCTGCAGACAGACTCATTCATACCTGAGAGAGAGAGAGAGAGAGAGAGCGATAGAGGGAAAGAGAGAGAGAAAGAGAGACGGGCGAGCGCGTGCTCATGCCATAGGCCGAAATGCACCTTCTGCTCTCGCTCACGTTAAAGCACCTCTTTAGTGAAGGTATGTGTGGTAAACTGAGAGGGAAACAGCCTGAAAATACCAAACGTGTGTGTGTGTGTGTGTGTGTGTGTGTGTGTGTGTGACAGCGACAGCACTAGCATGCCAGACCTGCAAAAGCTCAAAGAGAGAATGAACCGCGGCGGCAGCTGAAACTCACCTTGTAGCAACATCAGACGAGGAAGTTTCACTCACCTCTGCCCGCCGGCTCTTCCTGTGACATTGCGGTCCAGGCAAAGAGAGCCGCAGTTTCGGGCGACTGACAACGCGCTCCCGTTCTCCTTTCCCGCCGCGCGCGGACCTGCCAGGTCGCATTGAGCTGACAGTGGACTGGGAAGGTGCACTCCGAGCACACGTCACTGCAAATCACCTCTAACTGTGCGAGACGTGCGGGGACAACGGCGTGTCCCGAGTCGCTCACGGGCGCGTTGGAGGAGAGCTGTCACCTGCAGCGCGAGCCCGCGCACGGACACAGATGTGCGCTTAGTTACAGAGAGAGAGTTACGGGCGCTTTGGACGAGAGACAGAGAGAGAGGCGTGTGTTCGAGTTCACCTACGGCTGTTTTTAAAGTCAACATGAAATCAAAGTGGACTCGGTTTACTTTCTGAATCCATCCAAACAAAGTTAGAAAGTGAGTTTGCAACACCTGATGTTTTATTCTTATTTATAAGTCCAGAATGATTTATCGGTGCACATCATTATTGTGTTAAATTCGTGTTCCTGGTAATCTTGAGTCAGAATATCTTCTCCTCCGTCTTGCAGCATCTCTTCTCTTCTCTAATGATGAGGGCGGGGCAACCTGTCACTCACATGAGATCCACCAATAGCAAACCACAACCATCCAATCAAAATCAAGCCCCGCCCTACATTTGTTCTTGTTCCAGAAGCGTTTCACTCTGATATACGACACAATAGAGAAGAAAAGACTTCAGTTTCATGCCGTCTTTATAGATTGATTTTTAAGTCTACATCGTTGAGCTCATCTATTTGGAAATATGACAAAATAAACTTCTAGCAAATATACACATATTGCTTTGAAGGTTGTTTACATGTTTTTATCCATTTAAAAAAAGAAGCATTTGATACGTCCCACAAGACAGAAAACTATTCTTTTAATTGCACCGTTATTAATTGACATTTCTTCTTTCATTGAAGTGTGTGTGTGTGTGTGTGTGTGTGTCATGTTTATCCACATGAATCTTATATTAGTAGTATACAAACAAATGTTGTTGTTGTTGTTGTTGTTATAAAAAGAATTTTGAATTAGTTAATTTAAGATCTCCCAGCGGTTCTATTTCCAGAAACATGTGGATCATTTTCAGGCATGTGCTGCTTCCCAGAAAGTGAGAAAATTCCCGGCACATCTCCGGCTGAAGGTACAACACACACACACACACACACACACACACACACGGTGCTGTAAGGGGAGAGAATGTCAATGACTGCAGCCACGGATCAATCAGTGGCGATCAATGCGTGACATTTACCCTCCCAGATCTCCACACTGACCCCCGTCATAAATAACGCTCCGCGTCCACGCGCTCACACCAGTCACCTATGATGAGTTTCACCCTGAGATTCAGCGGCTTTTAAAAGTATTAGGTTGCTCAAAAACCATCTGAACTTTAAGTAATGAAACGTGGTATTACACTTTAATATGCAATTTAAATTCAAGATTTAAATTGCATATTTTTCCCCCTTTAAACTGTTGAATGACTGATGTAACCAATTAATTCTGCCGGTGTCAAGCGCGACGCGTCCGTGGCTTTGGGCGTAAATGGCCCCTTTAAACAATATCGTCTTAAGTACCTTTGCAGAGATGAATCTAAATGTGATCCTCAGCATATAGTATTTAAGTTGACACTGAGATACTGCAGCAAACACCCGGCGCGGCCCGTCTGTCACCCACCAAAGGGTAAATTAACCGTCTTTGAGTCTGATCCCTTTAGAAGCTCATCAGCGTGTTTACGAGAGACTTTAAGAGAGCGATTTTAATCCAGGGGTTTCAGCGGCTCGCTGCGTGTGCTGGACTGACCACTGCATGTCAGCTCTTTTATATCGCAGAGTGCCTTTAATTACGTCTTTTTAATGACTGACTGACTGCGCACAAGGTGAGAGTGTGTGAGTGTGTGTGAGGACACTAGTAAGAACATTTCCCCATCATCACACTGTATATATTGGATAAAACAGGTCTATTAATCTCCCCCAAGAGATCAATTATTTTAGATTTCTGTTATTAGCTGAATAACAAGACTGTTGTATTTTTAGAGCTGCTTTATGTTTGATCAAATGACACAAAATCGGTTTTAAAAAATGTAAACATTTCAAAACCTTGAGCTGCATTTCTGTAGCATGGCGCTCGCAACGCCAAGGTCATGGGTTCGATTCCCAGGGAATGAACCTTAATGCATTATAACTCATCCTCATTTGCAGTAATTGCAGTCCCTCCTTGATTAAAGAATAACAGATCTTTATCAAAATCCTATCTGTGTACATAATTAAGTTATAATGAATAAAGTTGAGGTGTCTGAGTTTGACCAGAACAGATTTCTGATAAATATGCTTTTATAGAGACTGGCATTAATGCTGTGTGTGAGACAGATTTCAAATCTTCCATTTATGTCTAAAATACTAGAAACATTTGTGTCGGCTCAATTGTGCTCCTTCTTGCAAAAAAAATAAAAAAAATAAAAGATATCTATGAAAATTTTCAGTCAGGATTCAGGCCTCATAAACTGCGCTTCTAACCAAGGCTAGAAACTGCGCTTCTAACTCAATGCTAGTGTTACTTGATCTCAGTGCTGCGTTCGACACTATAGATCATAAAATACTCTTAGATCAACTACAATATCACACTGGTATTCAGGGACAGGCATTAAGGTGATTTAGATTGAATCTATCAGACCGTTACCATTTTGTCTATTTAAACGGGGAAAAATCTAAGATAAAGTCAGTAAATTATGGAGTGCCTCAAGGATCTGTGTTAGGCCCTCTGTTGTTTTCAATATATATGTGACCTGTGCTGGCAAAATCAGTCGCAATGAGCAAATTTTCAATAATGAGTTATTTTCACAATCTCTATTAAAAAACCTTCAAAATGATGTATGATTTGTTGAAATCCAATAAAAAAAAAGTAAATTTTGAGAAAAATCAAGTTAAAGTTTTCTGAAGGTTCCAAAACAAAATCACCAGCAATCATACCTTAAAATCCCTGTTAATAACACCTAATTTGGCACACACCTCGTCAAAACCAAATATCTATAGGAAAACATATGTATTCAACTTTTTTCCAGTATTTTACTTCTATATTTTGAAGTACTGTAGTTCTGTTTACATGTGTATATCGGGATCGCGCGCTGTCTGAGGCGTCTTTGTGCGCGTGCTTCGGATCTTCAGTCAGCGCGAGTAAGATCGGTTTGTTTACATCAGCATGAGTTTGAAAATCACATTTGATTGGTTCAGACTCATGCCATTGAGAATTCAGTATGAATATTCATAAAGTTGGAATGCTGCACTTTAAAACGATACCAAACTTGGACTAATGAGGAAGTTGCTGAGGGGAAGCGCGAGTGAAGCGAGCAGAGAAAAACGGCATTTTTCATGGTCAAAGGAAAGGTACTCCTCTCAGAAAACATACAAAGATAGATACTTTTAGATGTTTAATTGCTATTTTAAGCATTTGGATCACTAGATGAGGGCTTAATGAACTCATTTTTTTATGAAAACCTCAAATCTACATTTTTGACTTGTTTTGCCTGTAGATCGTAATTAGCCCGTGTGCGTTCTGACTCATTTTGCCAGCACGGGTCACAAATGCTGCCACTAGGTGATATTATAAGAAAACATGGAGTTAGTTTCCACTGCTATGCCGATGATACTCAGTTATATATTTCAACATAACCAGATTAAATCTACAAATTACCCAAGTTGGCAGAGTGTGTTAAAGATATAAAATGTTGGTTGACCAGATTTTTCTTCTGTTAAATTCAGATAAGACAGATGTATTACTTACTGGACCAAAAACCTGTACACAGAATCTACAATCTGCATTTAGAAGGATGTACTGTTACTCCATCCTCGACAGTTAAAGACCTGGGTGTTATATTAGAATTAAAAAAATCATAATTTAATATGTTACAAAAACAGCCTTCTTCCACCTCAGAAACATTGCTAAGCTGCGGAACATGTTATCTGTTTCTGTGTTAGTTATTTCATGCATTCATGACGTCTCGACTAGATTACTGTAATGCATTACTAGCTGGTTGTCCTGCTTCCTCAATAAACAAGCTACAATTAGTACAAAATGCAGCTGCTTGAGTTCTTACCAGATCAAGAAAATATGATCATATAACACCAATTTTATAATTTCTACACTGGTTCTGTATTGATTATAAAGTATTGCTACTGACCTATAAGCCCTAAATGGTTTAGCTCCTGTGTTTTTAACTGATCTTCTATCGCCCTACAATCCTTCACGCTCTTTAAGATCACAAAACTCTGGACTTCTGGTTGGACCTAGGATATCTAAGTCCACTAAAGGAGGGAGTGTGTTTACACATTTGGCTCCTAAACTCTGGAAACTCTCTCTCTCTCACACACACACACACACACACACACACACACACACACACACACACACACACACACACACACACACAGTGTTCTGTGTGTTTGGGCTCTTTGTGTTCCCAGCATGCAGTTTCCCATAATTACAGCCGTTAAGAGAAGAAGTGCAGGAATCCAATCCGAACTCAACACAAAAGCAGCGTCTTTTGTTCTGGAAATATTTAACGCTGCGAGTAATTAAAGCAATCAGTCTCGTTCTCTCTAACTCATTTCACACGCCTTTGTTATTGTTTGATTAATACTCACACTATCAAATTTGTTTTCCAAACGTGGCGTCCTAAAATGCACAATTTCCCCAATTGACAATATAAGAAATTGCGGGGGGTGCGATTAACGAATCCTGTCTCCCGATGCGGGACAAGCGGGAATGTTTAGCTCCGTCTAAATAAAACAGGGCCGCGATCTGCTTGATTATGACACGCAGCAGGTAACAAATCAGCCTGAGTTTGTGTAAATACCAAATCAAGGCCTTCTGAAGTCTGATGAAGTGCGTCCAGTTGAACTCGTCCTCTCTCGAGCTGTTTATGCGTCTCCAGCCTTCACCAATCACGCGGCCACCTGTCACCGTTCTCCTGTTCGCACGGACAAACAACGCCAGAACAATCCAGTAATCGCGCTCGCTCTGTGCTCTTCTCGCGGAGCGACAGACGTAAATATTTTGAGCAGGAGGTTTTTGTGTAAATTCTGCGGGTCAATCATACACAAACTCAATTGTTACCTTTATGAAATCGCCTCTTAGTGTTTATGCAGGAATAGAATAAATGATCTCAGTGGAAACGCTGTTTGCAGTATTAGTCGTTTAAGAGCTGAAGGGAGGCAGCTGACGTCTGTGTACACAGTTTACACGGCCAACCTGTTTATACAGCTAAAGAAGTGTATTTTACAACCTTTCCCAGCTGTTTATTTTAACTTTGGGAACGTTCTGTGTGTTTCTCAGCGCGAGTCCACCGCCGAATCAATCACCGCCGCTCCGGTCAGGGCCTTTCGACGCCGCTGCGGCCTGGCCTGGATTTATGCGGTGCCGTACGGACGCGCAGTTCTGCCCGGTTTGATGTGGTCCGTGTGGAATCTGGGTCGGCTCGCGCCGCTGATGTTGATGGCTGACTGTGATGCCAGCTCATGTTACACCGCTTTATAAACTTTAGACACGCTTGAGAAAGGAGGCACGATGTTTGACAGTTCAGGGTGCCTGTGTGTCTGTCTGAGGACAGATTTCCACACACACACACACAGAAATCAAACAAACAAACATCACTTATGTTTCTGAGTTCTTAAATACTATCACAAACAATCTTGTGTTCAAGTCATTCATCACTAGAAATTAAGTAATTAGGGATTAATACTTTTAAAAGTATTTATTACTCTCAATTTCTACCCAATAAAGTATTCCAGAGCTTGGCATAACTAGAAAAAATGTATGTTCTTAAAATGTATAAAAATGCCCATGGAGTTATGATATTTGATTGACTTTTATTACTTTTTTAAGTCTAGAAATCACACTTTTAAAATGAGGCTTCCTCGTATATTTAGTTTTTCCAAGTCTGTGGGAATTCTGGCTCTTCAAAGACAAAAAAAAAAAAAAAAGTTGTTGAGGAGGTGAATTAAAACAGAAATAGTTTTCTGTGTGAATTCGCCGCGCTGACCATCAGAAAGCTGCTTGTTTAGAAAGCGACTGCTGTGAGCTGTGCTTCATACATCACTACACTACTGACGATAGACAACCAGACTTTTTGCCAGCAAAATTTAGCTGAAATTATACTACGCTGAAAAAAAAAATGGTATAGAAGTAAATTTCACAACATTGAATTAAACATGAAATTGAAACATGAAACATGAAGACAAAAGTAGTATTTTCTCGTGCAATAATCCTTCATTTGCAACTTTGAAAAAGTTTTTTTCAATGGGGTTCTATATAGGGTTCTTGACTCAATTTTAAAGAACCCTTTATGACAAAAAGCTTCTATATAAGAAGAAATGTCTTAAAGTGGACCTATAATGCCCCTTTCACAAGATGTAATGTAAGTCTCTGGTGTCTCCAGAATGTGTTTGTGAAGTTTCAGCTCAAAATACCCCACAGATCATTTATTATAGCTTGTCAGATTTGCCCCTATTTGGGTGTGAGCAAAAACACAACGTTTTTGTGTGTGTCCCTTTAAATGCAAATGAGCTGCTGCTCCCGGCCCCCTTTCCAGAAGAGGGCGGAGCTTTAACAGCTCGCGCTTCGGTCGCTCAACAACAACAAAGCTGGAGAATCTCACGCAGCCAAAATGAGGATTGTCAGTAACGGTGTTCAGCCTTACATTGTTCAAACCGGAGTCGACACTGATGGAGAGACTCAGGAAGAAGTTACAACTTTAAGACGTTTCTGAATGGTTAGTGGATAAATTTATGTAGTTGCTGTGGAGTTGATTCAACTCATCGACTAGCATGTGCCGTCATGTTAATCTTTTGTGCAAATCCAGCGTTGAATTGACCCTCGTTTGTGAAGCAGTCCGGTGTAAAATGACGGCATGTCAACAACACTCTACTACAACAACTCTTCCTCTTCTCTAAAGCAGCCCAACATGGCCCCGCCCCCTTTGTTGTGTGTTCTCAGGGCGGGGTTTATGTAAATTTTAGGGTTAGTGATGTCACCAACCTGGGAAGAAGCTCGTTGTAGTTCCTACCAGCCATAGGCGGAAGTACCAATCCAGTGTTTACAAACGGCCTTTACAAAAAAAGATAAAACAACAATGTCGGACAATTTTGAAGTTGAGAAAATGAGATGCCATTTTTTGCCCTACCTCGGTACTTCCGCCTACGTCACGCGTGATCTTTCCAATGTGATTATGTAATGTGTGGAGCATCACAGAGCAGTGCAAGACGAGCATTTGTGGTTTTATTTTTTTTTAGAAAATGTCCGATGGTTTCTCTAGATAAGACTCTTATTCCTCGTCTGGGATCATGTAGAGCTCTTTGAAGCTGCACTGAAACTGACATTTGGACCTTCAACCCGTTGAACCCCAGTGAAGTCCACTATATGGAGAAAAATCCTGGAATGTTTTCCTCAAAAACCTTCATTTCTTTTCCACTGAAGAAAGACATGAACATCTTGGATGACATGGGGGTGAGGAAATTACCAGGAAGTTTTTATTCTGAAGTGAACTAATGCTTTAATATCGATTTTTAGGTATTAGATTGTGGAACTGTACCGAAGCCAAAATTGTGGTATTGGGCCATCCCTAATGCCATGATGGGAACCCCTGAATGGTTCTGTATTTGGAGTGCCCCTTTATGTTTCCATAAAGAAGCATTTCTTAATGTGACCGCTTCAAACTCACTCTCTGCTCTTCTCGAGCTGATGGTGTCCTGCTGCACTGAGCTCCAGCTGCTCTCACTCCTTGTTTGTTGGTGGTGAATGGCAGGTTTTCTGTCGGAGGAACGCATATAAACATCTCATCTGAAGCCGTCCTGGAGTCATGGGGTTTGGCTCCAGAGGATTTTTCAGAATCCACTGTTTTTAAGAGTAGGAATCTCTCTCAAACACTCCTCTTGGTAAAAAGTGTTTTGTTTACATCTGTTGACGGAGCGGTGCTGTGTTATGGCATGTGCGTATGAGGCCTGTAAACTCCAGAAATACTATCGCACTGTCAACAATCTCCAAATATGTGGCCATTGTTTCCTGCTAGTGTTGAAATCGTAGATTAAACAAAGTTGAGATGGCAGAAACATCTCCATGTTTAGAGCAGCGGAACGGAGGGTTTTGACCCCTGAGCGGCAGTGCATTGTGGGAAAGCACAAACTCGGTGAAACTTCCGCTCGTCCTCAAACTGCCAGAGACGGAGGGTTTGGGTTTGACTGTGCGGGTTTGTGATGGGCTCTCTAGGCTGCTGCTGCTCTCTGACCGGTGCCTGTGCGCTCGCGGCCGGCCGTCACGGCCAGAGGAAGACGACTGACACGCCAAGAGCGGGAACACAGCCAAGGTCAGCGGGTCACATGTCCTTAAAACAAACTCTAACCTAGTTTCCCCTGACAACTAGTCCTCAAAGTCACAGCAGATGCTCTGTTTGCATTTGCCAGGGATTTCTGACGAGTTCATGTCTGACAAAAGAGACGAAAAACGTCATTTTCAGATACAGTATATATGCTATTAGGAGCTGACGCACACAAATCACATCAACAGCACAGAATTATGACGTTTGATGAGATCTTCCAACATGTTTTTGAGAATCATTTTCTCTATTGTTTTATTTGGGCTGGAACATGAATTAAGTACACCCAAAAAAGATTTTAAGCCTTTTTTTTTTTTTTTAGATTTATGCAATTTAATTAATAGTAAAATTCCATCAAATTAAATAATACTTATGTATTTTAATTGAACTAAACAATCAATTCAAATACATAAGGATTATTCAATTTGATGAAATTTTACTATTAATTAAATTGCATAAACCTTAAAGGCTTAATTTTTTCTTTCAGTGTAAAATAAATAAACAGAAATAAAATAAATTAGGTAACACTTTACAACTAATAATGAAGAATACTTCTACAGCGTTTATTAATCTTAGTTGATGTTAATTTCAACATTTACTAATACATTATTAAAGTCAAAAGTTGTATCTGTTAATATTAGTTAATGCACTGAACTAACAATGAACAAATATATATTTTTATGAACATTAAAGTGTTTTAAAAATATATTTCTCATTGTTCATGTTAATTAATATTAACTAATATTAACAAATGAGAACTTGTAAAGTGTTACTGTAACATTTTTAATAAAACAAATATAGCGTTTATAAGACCGAACACTTTTTTTCTGAATGTTTTTGTTTATTTTCCTGATAAATTAAGGTATAAATTAATGTTTTTTGGAATTTTATTCCTCTAATCCTGTTGCCAAATATTTCTGACATGGTCAATTTTCACATTTTATTTGTTTTGTAAATTTGTCAAAAATATTTTCTTCATAAAGCAGGTAAAACAAATCAAAAGCACCTAATTTTCGTGAAGAAAAACCAAACATTTCTGTGTTTTGCCTGTAATTTTATTGTGGACTTCTTTAATTTATTCATTTTATTTCTTTTTTCATTAAAGTTTGAATGATTTCTACAGAAGTAAGAAATTCATACGGGTTTGGGACAACATGAGGGTGAGTAAATGATGACCGAATGATCAACTATCCCTTTAAATTGTGTGTTAATGTAGTAAATTGCAGTCTTTTCACAGCATTACTCTTTTAAATAATGAACAAGAGAAAGAGAAATACATATCTACAGAGAAAAGATCTTAAATATAGTGAGAAAAATGTAACAGGACAATCATAAAGAGAGCAGATGTGACTCTATTCAGAACACTAGTGCGGATCAGATGCTGCGGTCCGTCCGTATGTTCGCGTATAATTCCCGCTCTTGATGAAGACACGCGTGAAGAGCAAGAAAAGAGCGTCTGATCATGATTCATGGGGACATTTGTTCCTCTTAATCTCTCCGGCCTGATAAATCAGAGCAGGGCTCGATTCAGTGACAGCAGCGACGTCTCTCCAGAAGAAATAATGGAGGGCGAGTGACGACAGACGTGCCGTCTCATAACATGCTTAAGACTTCATCAGCGCCGAGTACTGCTTTACTGCGCTGCGTTTGGACAAATCTTAATGCAATGAGGATTTATGAGGATTACAACATAATCTCAAATAATCCAAAGTGCCACGGACAGGGAAACGCTTGTAATAACGGCATAAACCCGTCCTGCGTTCTGACAACATTGTCAGTCAACAGCAGGATTAATTGTTTGCGGGGAAACTTGGCGAAGGGGTCTGGAGTCATTTGTAATTTAAGAGTCACGGACCTCCGTAAGACGCGTCCGTCCAGACGCTGGACAAAAGAGACGTTTCTCAGATGATCTCTGAGCTTGTAAACAGGTTCAGGCTCTTTAACTCTCTGACTCTCCACCCGTTTCCCAGCAAACAGGGAATGTTCTGTCAAGGTTCTCTCAAAGTTATGAACAAACGTTCTTCCAGTAACTTTAATGGAACGTTCATTCAGAGTTATCTGGTCTTTAATAATGTTCTATAATGACGTTAGCACAAAAACATGATTTGGAACTTTTTCTGAAACATTTGAGTTCAATGTAACATTTTTTAAATGTTACTTGTTTCAGAACATTCAGAGAACATTCGAAAGTAACGATCCGTAATGTTTGAAGAATGATAAAATGGAATGTTTCCTCAACGTTCATATAACGTTTTAAATCATTTAAAAAAAATGGACATTTTGAACATTCAGAAATAACATTTTCAGAAATTAATGGGAACTGTTTTTTGTTGGCTTGGCTCCCAAGTTAAAAAGTTGTCATTTTTCCAGGAAAGGGGAAGTAGTTGATCTTTTGAACTCTTTCTGAAGCCTTCAAGATTAGTTTTGATTGATCCTCACAGTGTCTCTGAATTATTTCTGATTATGTCGTTTCCTCTTCTGCTTCATTCTGCCAAAGGCTCATTAGGATTTTTAAAATCTATTTATTGATTGATTGATTTTTCTCACTCTGGCATGAATATTTAAAGTGATATTATTCGTGTCCCGGTAGTGTTCGTCGGCTAATTAGCGGTTGCTCGTGTGTTTCGTTAAAGTCTTCCGTTACTGTGCATGGCTAGACTGAATGTGGCTAATTTGTGACATAATCAGCGGCTGCACAATTAAAAAAGCAATTTAAAGCATCATACATAAATGGACTTGATGCAAATTGCATAACATTCAGGAGATGTGTGCACTGCTAACTTCCTGGTGTGATTGAATTAATAAGCAGTTTTATTTTTAACAGCCGTATTCCTCGGTCCTGAAACATGTCAGCATCTGCACGTAATCTGGTGTCTCATAAACCACCGTTTGACTAATCAAACAAATATATTTATATCCAGCTACCTGATAAATAAGGCATGACATTTGAAGGAAACGGCTGTGGTTTAACATGATGTTCAGAGACTGCCATCTACATGATGTCTCCTCACGCTGCCATCTAGTGCTGAAGATCAGAAGCGCAGATGAAAGTCAGTCTGACTGAAGCGCTGAAGCCCTGACTGCTGGAGAATGTCACTTTCACAGGTTGCTTCCCTGTTTTCCGCTAGACGCCAGATGGGAATTAAACCCACGAGAGTGAATCCGCACCGGACGCCATAAAAGACACTCGGACCTCCGCAACTGAACGGAAGAAAGGCAGGAAAACTTAGTCAAACAACTGAAGTGAAGAGAATTCCCAAGATGGGGAAAAGTCAAACACGGACAGGCGTGGAAACCAGGCTGAGAGAGGTTTACTGAAGGATGTGGGCGGCGCGTCGAGGGAGTTCTGCGAGCCGTTATCATCGCTGGCCATCAGGAGCTGAAAACAGACTCTTTTTCCAGAAAGAATGTATGAGAACTGCAGAAGAGACACGTGAACATGAGCGCAGATCTCTCCTGAAACAGTCAGTCTGTAAACACATCATCAACATGCTTCCTGTCTTCCTGTCCTTCTCCAATGGCTTCCTGTGTCGGCAGAAGTGATGCTCAAACATACGGGAAAGTGCTGAAACTGAGAAGTTTGAGACATTAATGGTGCCGCCAATCTGACCTGCGCTCCAAGCTGGAATCATACTTTCTGTCCCACTGTATAATATATATATATATATATTGTGTGTGTATATATATATATATATATATATATATATATATATATATATATATATATATATATAAAGTAGTCAACATTTGAAGTGGATCAAAACCCTTTATCTAAGTTGTCCTAAAACCTTCTTCTTAGGACAACTTTGATGAACTTTTTATATATATATATATATATATATATATATATATATATATATATATATGGAAGGCAAAATTACTCAAAATTAATGCATTAAACAAATGTTACAATATTTAAATAAATTATTTAATACAATAAATACATTAATAAATTGTAAGTGAAACACAAATCATTGAATTATTAAATCACCAAATTAATCCATAAACATTTTTTTTTTTTTTTTTAAGAATTTTTTTTGCACTCTTTTTTAATTTTATCATTATTTTTGGCTTGCTTTTTCATGTAAGCATGAGCTCATGTTGTTTCATTTTCATGTTCAGGGTTATGGCTGTCGAAAAATTAGCACAAATAAATGCTAAAATTAAATAAAAATTTGTTTGGTGATTTAATAATTAATTGAATGGTTTTTATGTTTCATTAACAATTTAATTATGTATTAAATAATTTATTTAAATATTGCAACATTTATTTAATGATTTAATTTGGCACTCCATACATGTTTGTGTGTGTATAATGTATATATAATTTTTATTTTTTTTTGGAACCTGTGATACTTTTTTCAGGATTCATTGATGAATAAAAGGTTAAAAAGAACAGCATTTATTCAAAATATAAATCTTTTCTAACAATATAAATCTTTACTATCACTTTTTATCAATTTAACACATCCGCGCTGAATAAAAATATTAATTTCTTTCAAAAAAAAAAAAAAAAAAAAAATTACTGACCCCAAACTTTTGAATGGTAGTGTATATTGTTACAGAAGATTTCTATTTTAAATAAATGCTGATATTTTTTAACTTTTTATTCATCAAAGAATCCTGAAAAAGTATCACAGGTTATAAAATAATATTAAGCAGCACAACTGTTTCCAACATTGATAATAAATCATCATATCAGAATGATTTCTGAAGGATCATGTGACACTGAAGACTGGAGTAATGATGCTGACAATTCAGCTTTGATCACAGGAATAAATTATATTTTAAAGTATATTAAAATAGAAAACCATAATTTTAAATTGTAATAATATTTCACAATATTATTGATTTTTCTGTATTTATTATGAAATAAATGCAGCCTTAATGAGCATAAGAGACTTCATTCAAAAACATTAAAAATAGTAATGTTTCCAAACTTTTGATATATATATATATATATATATATATATACTCAAACAGTTGAAGTGGCAGCCCTGCTTCATCACAAAAGTTTAATCCTTGCCAACTAAAATATGCAAGTGCAAGAAGATGCAAAAGGAAACTCAATTTGTTGCTCGTCTCAGACAGTGTGTGAATACTGAATTGAGTTCTCTTTCACGTCTTCTTGAGCTTGAACAGACATTCAAACAGCGTGATGTCAAAATGCCCATCTTGGCAAGTATTCTTGTAAACAGTCAGTCTTAACTGAACGCAAACAGTTGAGAAATGAAACGCTTGTGCATCAGTGTATTGGATCAGTGCATTCAGTCTTAAAGTGACAGTAGCCTAATATTCAGTGGCCTAATCAAACAACAAAAGATGAAGAATAATCAGTCATCGCTCTTGCCTGAATAACTTTTGCGACTTTAATAAGGATTAATCTGTATCATGGCTGGTAAAAAATATTTGTGGCCGGTAAATGTTCTTAAGTTGCTGACCATTGGCAGGTGTGGCAAAAAGTTAGTTTTAGGCCCTGTGTATATATTGACTTATTAGAGGCAGACATGCGCAGCAGCGGCCCGCTGACGTGATCTGTTGTCCCAGCGCTCGTGTTTATGTTATGAACAGTAAATATATACAGCACTGAAGTGAAAAGCCCTTCAAGCTTAAACAAACCGTCCCCTCCTCTGAGTCTCAGCGGTCAGCATCTGCGTTCCTCGCCGCTGAGAATCTGCTAGCGGAGCAGAGTTAGCACACATCTCGCTTCCTGAGTCTCACACTGTCCTGCCATTGTTTCATTCCTCCGTTCCGCGAGCGAAGCTTCCTCACCGGACGCTGCTGTCACCGTGACGGCGCTATGGAGACGAGGGGTCGCGACCCGCAGTGTGTTCTACCTTATTGTCTGCTGTCACCTCTGAGCCGTCTGTCTTTAGCTTTTGTGTCTCGATGTCATTGTTTTTACATTCTGAGCTGTGTTTGTGATGTTAATGTGCCCTGAATGATCCTGTAACAGACATCACAGAGAGAAAGTGTTATGAGACGAGTCTTTCTCTGGAAACGCTGCTGACTGCATCAGAATATTTTTGTTTGTTTTTGTCATTTCATTTGAAAATATTACAGCTGATAATATCAGTAAAGTATAAATCATATTTCCCACCATAAGGTTTCCCAATATTCAAATTAGTGGTCCAACTATTACACACAATCCTAAGAGCTTACAACTGAGCCAAGTACTATTTAGTTTTTTGAAAAATAAATTAATACTTTTATTCAGCAAGGACATATTAAATTGATTAAAAGTGACAGTAAAGACATTTATAATGTTACAAAAGATTATTTTTCAAATAAATGCTGTTCTTTTAGAACCTTCTATTCATAAAATATCCTCAAAAACATATCATGGTTTCCACAAAAATATTGATTGAAACATTGATAATAATCATAAATGTTTCTTGAGCAGCAAATCATCATATTAGAATGATTTCTGAAGGATCATGTGACACTGAAGACTGGAGTAATGATGCTGAAAATTCAGCTTTGATCACAGGAATAAATTACACTTTACTATATATTCACATAGAAAACAGCTGATTTACACTGGAATAATATTTCACTGTTTTTACCAACAATATTTCAACAATTTCTGGTTGACACAAAAATTATGATTACAAAAAATATGAATAACGATAATGATTTCTTACACAGTTTCACATAAAGTTATTAGGCACTTTGTAGGAACTAATGAAAACTTGGTATTTTAATTACAATAATTTAATTCCAATAATAGTTTTATTTAATTTAACTTTATCCAATTTAAATGGAATCCCAACAAAACCAAATGGGGACATTCTGATGAAAAACAAAACTCAAAATTAAAAACAAAACAAAATCACTATTGTGTCAGTTTGTTTAGTTATCCTGATCAGAAGATAATCTACTTCTTTTGTTTGTTTAGTAATTCTGTAAAAATAAATCTTTTCCAAACAGTAGATTGAATGAAACGGCCAGTGTGATTTATGTTTAATTCATTTCTTCGGCGGATAGTAAATGTATAATGATGATAACGCGGCTCTGGCTCACATTATCCTGGGACTCCATGTCATGATGCAAAGCGCTCCGGTCAGGAGGAGCCGCTCTCATTAGCTCCGGAGAAAGAGCGCAGCCATCTAAGACCCGTCTCCGAGTGTCTTTCTCTGTCTTCCAGACCTCTACGGACTGATTTGTTAGTTCGAACGAAGTGTTTTTCCCTCTGATGGCTGTTTTGAGAGCTTTCTCTCTTATTTTAAGACTGTGAACCCATGATAACACAGCAGCACGGCCTTTGTTCGCTCGCCTCCGCCTCTCTTGTAAGCCTGTCTCGCTCGCCTCCGCGGTCCAGCGGCCTGTCAGTGTTTAGCTGTGGATAAAGACGGAGAGAGCCGGAATTCCCAGCCCTGGAGGATTGAGAAACGAGAGTTTGTGACGGACTCTTTCTGTGTGTTTTCTAGCTGACAGACTTAAGTTAGTAGAAAACAGTTGGAGCATGAGAGAGAGAGAGAGAGAGAGAGAGAGAGACTGCATTAGATGTGAGGAATAGAGGCCTTGACAAACACAATTGAATGGTGCTTCCCCTGAGCAAACACACACACACACACACACACACACACACACACACACACCGACTCAGAGCGCAAGAAACGATTCTCACTTTAGAAAATATGAGAAAAAAAGAGTTTGTTTTCATATTCTCCCTCTTAGAGAGAAAATAAACAGCCAGGGACTTTAGTTTGAGATCAGATCACTTTAAAACACACATATGATCAAAAACAAACAAAAACACCCTCCACAAATAATCATTATTTTATGTGTTGCTGTGGTGATTCAGTGCAACTTAGTTTACTTTCTTAACAGAACATTCTCGACGGTGACGTCATCGTAACTCACAAAAATACGTTCTAAGAACGTTCTGCAAATGTTCCCATTAAGTTATAATAACATTATTCTGAAAATTGAATGTTCCACTTTTTAATGTTTTAAAAAAGTATTTTTCTTGGTTATCTGAACGTTAAAGGAACATTCCATTGTATCATTCTTCAAACATTATGGGAACGTTACTTTTGAATGTTCTCTGAACGTTTTGAAACATTTAAAAAACGTTGGACAAACTTCTAACTAAAACGTTTCAGAAAAAAACGTTCCATCAACGATGTATTAATAATGTTTTTATGCTAACGTTTTGAGAACATTAAAAACCAAATAACTTTGAACAAATGTTACTGGAAGAACGTTTGTTCTTATACTGTAGTATTGTACGATTGTGATAGAATATATAAAGATTCAGTTTACAGCACCTTCATAAACACTGATGCCCATTCTTTGCTCATTAAGTACAGTTTAAAAATCTTGAATTTTTGGTAGAAAAGGTGATGACCTGAACGAATCTCTGACACTGTTATGCCAACTTCTGACTCAACCAATCGTGTGAGTTTGGGGCGGGGCTCTCCGTCTGACTGACCAATGACAGACGGGATGGTGTTCAGGAAACCTGTTTGACAACAGTCATGATTTGACAGGCGAACAATTCTGAATGTTCCAGTCAATTATTGAAGCGGTTTATATTTTCGGTTTTATATTGATATAACTTAAAGCAGTTGCAAAATGAAATATTGAGTCTGAGGGCCCTGTCATACACCGCCGCAATGTGACACCAGCCCGACGCAGTTATCATTTTCATGTCCAGCACCACGTTGTTTAAATATCAAATGCACTTGTGTCCATCTGTGCACCCATGCGTGTGCCGGTCTGAGAACGAGGAGTGTTCAGGTGCATTGTTGGCGTGTTGCTATTCTGAGGAGCTGAAAACGACTGCGTCATTGACCAACTGAAACCTGCTCTAAAGTCAATGGCGCAGTATTTTTTGTTATTTAAAGAGCGTGTGAGTAATAGGCGGGTGCACAACGCTCGTGCACTCTGATGTTACACACACAGGGACGCACAGCTGCACACAAACATGACAAATATTAAAAATACAGGATTCCAATGTAAAAAATTATTATTGTGTATATAAAGATAAAAATGCCTACATGTCATAATGGATAGTCATTGCATGTATCAGAATTATCTATTTGCAGTAATGACAAATGAAATTGTCGAATTATTTGACCAGTCGTGTATTTAAACTGACTCGTCAGGTTGAGGGTGTCTATGTTCCTCCATGTAAATAGTGAATCCGCCATGGCGCAAGCGCACCTGTCTTTTAAAGGGAATGGGAGATGAGACTCTGATTGGTTTGTTGCACGTTACGCCCAAAACACACCCATGACTCATTGAGAGAATAGGGACAACCCTTTTGGACCATTTTTTTCCGTCGTTAAACTAGCAAAAGTGGATTCGGACACGCCCTAAGTGCACCTGTGCCGTGCGCTTTAGATCATGTGCTTAGATCGTTAAAATAGGGCCCCTAATGTTCATTATTTGAGTTGTAATGTGTGTGATTGGTTCTTTCAGCTGTGTGACTGCCGATGAACTTCTGATCGTGTGTTTCTGCCTTGATGAGAGGAAATACTGGATATAACTTGAACAAGGTGAGTACGTGATTCTGCCTCACTGCTGTCATGTGTCATAATGTTTAGGTCCTGTGTTGTAGCACATGAGTTTCCTATAGAAATGCTGTTTTCTCAGTCACTGCATACTGGAGCGTCCAGGCTTGAATCTGACCACCGTGTGAAACGCCGCAGTCATGTCACTAATGCCACGCATGAGCTGCACAAATCCAATCTGTCCAAATATGAGGCTCGTGTTTCAGAAGCAGGTGTTTGTGAATTCAGTGTCTCTCAGAGAGCGACCACCTGTCTCTCTCTCTCTCTCTCTCTCTCTGTGTGTGTGTGTGTGTGTAGTGGTGTGTGTTAGAGTCAGTGGGCTGTGATGGCGGTTTAAGGGTTTGCAGTGGCTGCATGAATGCTCCGGGTGTCCGACCGGCGCTCTAATCCGGACCGCTGTTTCCTAACACAGCTAGTTAACTTAATCCGTCTCATTTAGACAGCTGCACTGCCGGAAAAAAACAGCAGAAAGAAAAGAAGATCCGGTGACGGGCGCTCTCAGCCGCTGGACCGTCCCACTGATTCGCTCTGTTTTACCCCGCGGGTGTCGCTCTCCGTGACCGGCGGAATAATTTACCAGCAGATCCGAGACTGTACGAGCTCCAGTCATGTGCCTGCGGAAGACGACTCAAATATACTCACAATATACATGTGAAAATATACGTGTTTCATACACAATTCTGGAGTGTTTATATAAGACATAAATAAATAGATCTATTAGTTATTATTAATAGAAATACTTGTATTTATATATTAAGTTTAGTGCTACTTTCAATTTACTCAAATTATAAAATAATATTAATAATAATAATATTTAAGTTAAAATAATATTATTAATAAAATAAATAATATAAGCAGTAATATTAATATAAATAGTAATCATAATTAAACATTTAAATGATTAATAAATATTAATAACAGTATTATTAATAAAAAAATTAAGTGCCTAAAACATCCAGTGCTAGTTTCAATTTACTCTAAAATTGTAAATGACATAAATATATATAATTTAAATCAAAATAATATTATTAATTTAAATAATATAAACAATAATATTAACATAAATAGTAACTATAATTAAACATTTATATGATTCATATTTAAATAAACAGATTTATTATTAATAGTATTTTTAATCGAAATAATAAATTAAATAGTGCCAGTTTCTATTTACTCTAAAATTATATAATAATATAAATATTAATCATATTTTAATGAAAATAATATTAACAAATAATATAAACAGTAATATTAATATAAATAGTAATTGTAATTAAAAATTTAAATGATTCATAAATATTAACCATGTTTAAATAAACAGATTTTTCATTAACAGTATTAGAAAAAATAAATAAAAAAATAGTTTTAAGTGCCTAAAACATCTAGTGCTAGTTTTAATTTACTCTAAAATTATAAAGAAAATTATATTAATATATATATCATTTAAATTAAAATAGTATTATTATGATTCATAAATATTAATCCTATATACAAACAGTATTATTAATCAAAATAATAAAAAAATAGTGCCGTTTCAATGTACTCTAAAATGATAAAAAACAAAAAAACAAAAGTAATAATATTCGTTATAAATAAGAATATTTCAATAGTATTTTTTTTTTCTTTGTTGGCACAGATATTTCATTTACATTAGAGTTTAATAAAGTTATACACCATGATTGTCAGTGTATTACAGTGATTTTACCACACGTAACGTGTGTTTTTAGCCAAAGTATGAAGTGGTTAGGAGTGAGAAGTGCCTGAAACCATATGATAAACAATATACATTTTAAACAACTATATATTTAGTATTAATAATATTTGGAATAAAAACAGTTAATTTGTTTGAACATCAGCTGGTTGTGTTTGCTGCTCTGAGCTTTAACGTATAATTTAATGTGTGATCATTTGTGTTTATTGCCATTTTACTGCATGGCTCAGAATTTAGAGTCTGAATGATTCTATAATTAAGAAATAAACTGCACAACAAGCAGACACATGAAAAATGAAAATGGACTTGGAAAATCCTCTAACAGTGTCAACCATGAGGGAATTCAGGTTGGAAACGTGAACCGTAGTGCAGGAGGTCAACAGCTCTGCAATTTGTGCCGTTTATGAACATCTGAGGCGTTTATGCATGACATGTTAAACACTTCAGATGTGTGTGTGTGTGTGTGTGTAGGTAACATCCTCATGTTTCCTCTCCTCAGTAAACGGCTGTTATGCTCTTTGATCCGTCTGGTGGTAAAATACAACAGACAAAATGCTTTGTGAGCTTGTCAAGCGGAGGTCAAACAGGCAGAGGAATACGGTGAAAATTACTCCCCGAGAGCCTCGTCAGTGTCACGGCGAGTCTTACCTCCGCGCTGAAGGCCGGTCACGTGATGTCCCGCGGGCGCAGCGCTTTACGTGGATCTGAACTCGTCTGTGCTTGAGTTCAGGTGAAGCGTCCAAGAAAAATAATTGAACAAACGATTATAGCGAGCGTTCCCACGTCGGGCCTGCGGGGCGGAGCGGTACACGACATCCGGCCGCGCTGACAGCGGACAAACCTGTGTATTCTGGCGTTCTGTAAGAGCACACGTCCCTCGGAAGGAATTTAGACAGGAACGCCACATTTACAGCCTTTCAGAGCTGCAAAAACATCCACAGCTTCCCGTCAGGATTGATTTCGTTTCATACGGTGGTTCAGATCGCTCGTCGGTGAAACGTGTCGCTGACCTCGTGACCTTTGAGGTTAAATAGAAGTTCTGAGTTTGACTGTGAATAAAAGCTTTTTTCTTTTTTTTTCAAATCATATCTAAAATGTATCCAGTTTTGATGTGAATTCTGCTGTTTTTTCACCCTTATTTTGTCTTATTGTTTTTAGAATTGCATTCCATGTGTAAAAACGACATTTTAAAGCTGTTTATTGTAATATTACAGCCAAAAAAAGACTGTGAAGCATCATAAAGACCTTGAGCAGAAGCACATGACCAGAGCGCTCTCTCTCTCTCTCTCTCTCTCTCTCTCTCTCTCTCTCTCTCTCTGTATTCAGTGTTTTTCTGCTGTCTTTAGCAGAGACACATTGGCAGTGATTATGTAATAACAGATGGGGGATGAAATTAACACGTTCAGTGTGTGTGTGTTTGAGAATCTTTCTCGTGTCGAGTCTTTCAGAGTCTTGGACCCCAGCAGACCGACTGCACCTGTCAGAAAAGTAACGGCCGGAATATTCCAACGCTAATTAACAGACCAGGAATACTGATCAGGAGAGAGAGAGAGAGAGAGAGAGAGAGAGGCATGTTGGCATTTACACCAAACACACACACACACGCACACTCACTCACGCACACTGACACACACACATTTTATTTTGTTTATTATCAAGGTGGATTTTTTTACTGTATAAATGAACACATCTCTGTCTTCATGACGTCCTACTGGAATAATTAACAGGATGATTATGAACTCATTCACATTTTTCGACAGATTTAACTCTATTTAATGTGTAATTCAACAGAAATGTTACAATAAAACTAAACAGTACAGTAGGAATGTCAATTGAAGGGTCACGTTCTGTCAGGTTGTGGCTGTAGTGATCACATGACTAAAGAAAATAAACACTTTATTTAACAAGAACACACAGTAGAAATACAACCACATAAAACTAAGATGAGAATCAACACCGAACAAAGATCTGTGAGAACTGAAGCTTAAATACGCGAGAAATCAACAGAGACTGAAACAGGTGCGCAACATAATCAGTAACCAAGGAAACTAACTAACGGCGGGAAAATAGGAACAATGGAAACAGGAACTAGAATGAAACCAAAACAAGTCCGAATTGTGAGATACAAAGTCACAGTTACCTTTTTTACTTTTTATAAAACAAGCTTCCATAGTTTTTACACGTTTAAAATAAAAAAATAGTGAAAAAATTATCCAGTGCAGTAAGACAAAAATATATATTTATATTCAATATCTATGAAAACAAATTTCACTTCTCAAGCAAATGTATTTTGTTTCAAAGAAAACAAGCCACAAAAGACTAATTGAACACTCCTAAATGGCGATTATTCAGGCCTGAGATGTTGTTCAGTTCATCGGTGTTTGACTCACGAGTGCAGAGGAGATCCAGAGACAACCATGTCAGTGCGTCTCCGCACAGGTTTGACTCAAATCCTGCTTTATAATCGTCGTCACACTTCTGATGAAGTTTGCTGACAGCGACTGGGTGTTTTCAAGCAGATCGCAGAGACGCGGTTCCTTCTCCTGGATAGGAGAGGCATTGGTCTGGGCGGGACATCTCATTAAAGCCCATCAGAGGGCACGTGTGAGAGTTTAAGCGAGTCGAGGGCCCTCGCGGCAGGTCTGCGGCGCATCATTTCACATGCAGACGAGACGTTCGCAGGCCTTTGTCTCGAGGATTCGGACATGATTAATGCATCACGGACAGCAGCCCAGCATGAGCGCGGAGAAAGATCTGGACTGGGGAATTGTGAAAATCACACTGGAAATATACATGACCCGCTAGTGACCACAGCTCAGAAATCAAAACCGCCACGACTTCAAGGGAACAAATGTGTCAGAATGTAAAGATTCTGGCACTCGGAATGAATAAAGCAAAGGAAGAAAGCATGAAAGCCTCGTCTTTGTGGAGGGAGGAGAAATATGTGTGATGTCAAAAGGCTTTGGGTTTTTGTGGCAGTGCTAACATGCCTCCCTCTTCAATTATTGACGAGAGTTTAAGAAGCACCTGCTGAGAGTAGAAACACATCCCCACTTTCAACAAACCGCTGTGACACGACAGCATCGGACGGAGAGAGAGAGAGAGAGACGGATACACGCGCGGAGGAAACAGAGCCTCGGGCTAAGAAGTAATGAGTGCTTTTCCACTGAGGCTTTGGACCCACTATTTGAAAATTGTTTTGTGTCTTAATAAATCCTAAAAGTGTAATTTACTCGTGAAAGAGAAATAACAAAGGCGCCCGCGCCGCGTTTGATAAAAAACACTTGTTAGGGCTGATGTGTCAGCGGGGCCTCGGATGGCAGATTTCTTTTCTTCTTTCCTCAGGTGGCAGCGGTGCTCTCAGATCTCTCCCGATGCCGTATGCGTCGCGTCACGTCCTATGAACGTAGCATTCGCCAGAGGCGCTGACACCTCGACGAGTCGAAACGAGACCTGTCGGCGGTAATATCAGAGCGTCTCTGTCAGAGAAACGTCCCGTGACATTGGCCCATCATTGCATTTTAATAGACGCGGTTGCACGAGCGATTATCATGGCGCGAGGTCACCGGTGGAGTCCAGGACGGATCCGCCGCCCTCTGCGTGACAAATGCCGTGGCGTTTTCCTGCGCTAATAGATGGTGCTGTTGGGCTGAAAAAGGTCGGGGTGAGCGCAGGGTCTGCTAATGTTTGCTGCTCGGCCATCATGGGGCTTTCATTAGCCGCGTGACGCGCCCGCAGGCAGGACCGCTCACCGACCGCGGCTGTCTGTCCATTACCAGAGTCCTGGAGTGGAAAATAAGAGTTCGCTGCTGTGGTTCGCACCAGTTGCAATAGAAAAGCCAGCCGAAAGTCATCACGTCCTGATAGAAGTTCTGCCAGAAGATTGCGTCTTTAGAGGGAGGGAGAAAAGAGAAATACAGAGAGGAAGTTGCTCAATAACCCTGAAGCCACAGTCTCACATGAAGCACTTCCTGGGTCAACAAACACCTAAAGAAACTGCTTTTGATGAATACTTTCCAAAAAAAAAAAGGCACATGAAAACACAAGTTTGGCACAAAACTAAACAGTGTCGTTTTTCAATCGAAAGCTGCCATGAAGTCCTCCGGGGTTCCTACTTATGAGTTTGGAAGTTTTGCCAATTTCATACACTGCCGTTCAAAAGTTTGTTTTTTGTTTTTTGAAAGAAATTGAAACTTTTATTCATCAAGGATGGATTAAACTGATCAAAAGTGACAGTAAAGACATTTATAATGTTACACAAGATTCTGTTTCAAGTAAATTCTGTTCTTTTGAACTTTCTATTCATCAAAGAATCCTGAAGAATAAAATGTATGATGGTTTCCACAGAAATCTGAAGCAGCACAACTGTTTTCAACATTGATAATAATCATAAATGTTTCTTGAGCAGCAAATCATCATATTAGAATGATTTCTGAAGGATCATGTGACACTGAAGACTGGAGTAATGATGCTGAAAATTCAGCTTTGATCACAGAAATAAATTACACTTTACTATATATTCACATAGAAAACTATAGAAGCTTGTTTCCGCCACTAAATAAAAAATAAAAAAGGTAACTGTGACTTTATATCTCGCAATTCCGACTTTATAACTCGCAATTCCGACTTTATGTCTCGCAATTCCGACTTTATATCTCGCAATTCCGACTTTATAACTTGCAATTCCGACTTTATAACTCGCAATTCCGACTTTATATCTCGCAATTCCGACTTTATATCTCGCAATTCTGACTTTATCTCGCAATTCTGACTTTATAACTCGCAATTCTGACTTTATCTCGCAATTCTGACTTTATAACTTGCAATTCTGACTTTATCTCGCAATTCTGACTTTATCTCGCAATTCTGACTTTATAACTCGCAATTCCGACTTTATAACTCGCAATTCTGACTTCCGACTTTATAACTCGCAATTCTGACTTTATAACTCGCAATTCTGACTTTATATCTCACAATTCCGACTTTATAACTCGCAATTCCGACTTTATATCTCGCAATTCCGACTTTATATCTCGCAATTCCGACTTTCTATCTCGCAATTCCGACTTTATATCTCGCAATTCTGACTTTATAACTCGCAATTCTGACTTTATCTCGCAATTCTGACTTTATAACTCGCAATTCTGACTTTATCTCGCAATTCTGACTTTATAACTTGCAATTCTGACTTTATCTCGCAATTCTGACTTTATAACACACAATTCTGACTTTATAACACGCAATTCTGACTTTATAACACACAATTCTGACTTTATCTCGCAATTCTGACTTTATAACACGCAATTCTGACTTTATAACTCGCAATTCCGACTTTATAACTCGCAATTCCGACTTTATAACTTGCAATTCTGACTTTATCTCGCAATTCTGACTTTATAACACACAATTCTGACTTTATCTCGCAATTCTGACTTTATAACACACAATTCTGACTTTATAACTCGCAATTCTGACTTTATAACTTGCAATTCCGACTTTATAACTCGCAATTCCAACTTTATATCACACAATTCTGACTTTATAACTCGCAAAAAGAGTTGCAGTTATACCTTTTAATTTTTTATTCAGTGGTGGAAACAAGCTAGATAACGGCAATTTTACATTAGAATAATATTTCACAATTTTTTACAGTATTTTTGATCAAATAAATGCATTCTTGGTGAGCAGAAGAGACTCTTTCAGAAACATTTAAAACTCTTACAGACGGCAAAACTTTAAACTGTATTTGTTTCTCTCTTCCTGAACCTTTTGATGAAGAGCAACTAATTACCAAAATGTATGTAATTGACGCTTTTTGTACTTTGCTGTCCTCATGCTGCCACAAGACATGATTTGAAATGTCATTTTCTGGCTAAATGAGTATATTTTCTTGCAAGCTTACCAATGTTTTTTTGCAAACTTCTCCAAACAGAAGAACCATGTTCCAGGGATTCACTCTCTGTGTCCAGTCTGGGAGGAATATTGCCATATTGTCAAAATAGTTTAATTTGTTTGCATCCCAGAGAGAGATGAACATCATAAAGACCCGCCCCGTTAATTCCTCCGCCGTCAATCACGGGGCAAACCTGTGCACCCGGAGAAACCGGGGTTCCTTGTCATTGTTCCGCCGAGAAAAATCAATAATTAACGTAATTACGAGCATCTAACAGAGGAAACAGAGATATGACTGGCAGGATCTCTCCGTCTCTCTCAGGCTGTAAAAACCATCAGCTTCTCAAACGAGTTCCGGCTGCAGCTGGCGACACAAACGCGCTTTCAGGCTGCGGGCCGCGCTGCCGTTTACCCGCTAAATGTATGGAATCAGATGCGTGCTAAAAACTACTATTACAGGTGATCTGCAGATTCAAATCACAGGCCTGCCGATCTGCGCACGAGGAAAATTGTCCTAATGATGGGTTTGTGAGCCGGAGGGAGGGGGACGCTGGCGTTTTCCTCTCTCTCGCCCTCGTACAGCTGCACCTGTGCGCCGTGCCACCCTTAATGATATGGAGTGATATCATTAGAGCCAGTGTTCATAAACAGATGTTGAGCTCGTGCCTAAATACTGTCAGCTGAGCGCGCGCATCCTGAAACCGTATTATTTACATCCAGCGTTTAAGTTTGTTATGTTAATAACCCTGCCATTAGCGAGCAGGATGGGGTGCTGCTAATATAAATGGCACAATCCCCAGCAGCGCCCGGAGTTAAGTACATCTTTACGGCGTGTGTGGTTAGCGCTGACTGCCGCTGCTATGTTTAGAGCCATTGTTTCTGTGTCTTCTCCTAACACTTAGCACCTTAGGGAGCGCGCGTGTGTGTGCATGTGTGTGTGTGTGCGCGCGACGGCCGCGCACCTGCTCCGCCGCGCTCTGAAGAGAGAGGGGTTCAACCTCTGACACGCGGCTGTCTCGCGCGCTCTCAGGGAAATGACTCATGCTTTCCCGTTTCTCCTCACCGGAGAGAGAGAGAGAGAGAGAGCGGGACCTTTAGTTAGGCCATGTGGAACCGTGTCAGGATTTCTGACATTTGCCGCCCTGGAATACATCACGACGTCTTCGCTTCTCGCAGCTGGATGACAAATAAACGGCATTACGTGTGTTTCTCTCCCAATTAAAGAAACGGTCCGGCTCCACTAGGGGTTTAGCTCTATCAACAGCATAATATTAAGTAACATGGAAAATAATTAACATTAAGGCACTTACAGTGGACGCCTGTGCTTCAGCGTTTAAAAATAGACGTGTGAAGCTGTTATTTTTGTTGTTTTTGTGAAACTCTGTCCTTGAGGTGATACTGCTGTTTTAGGCTGAGGTTTGTGCTGTGTAAACAATTATTAGATATTTTAGTGGGTTTTACCTGACTTGAAATGACTTTAAAGGGTTAGTTCAAATAACTATTCTCCCTCATGTCGTTCCACACCCGTAAGACCTTCGTTCATCTTCAGAACACAAATTAAGATATTTTTGATGAAATCCGAGAGGTTTATGACTTGTCCATAGACAGCAATATAATCAACACTTTCAAGGTCCAGAAAGATACTAAAGACATCGTTAAAACAGTCATGTGACTGCAGTCATTATTTTTGTTTTGTTTTTGCACACAAAAAGTATTCTCGTCTCTTCATAACATTAAGGTTGAACCACTGCAGTCACATGACTGTTTTAACGATGTCTTTAGTACCTTTCTGGACCTTGAAAGTGTTGATTATATTGCTGTCTATGGAAGAGTCATAAACCTCTCGGATTTCATCAAAAATATCTTAATTTGTGTTCTGAAGATGAACGAAGGTTTAACGGGTGTGGAACGACATGAGGGTGAGTAATTAATGACAGAAATTACATTTTTGAGTGAACTAACCCTTTAAGAGCACAGTTTTCTTTCCTGAGCTGCTGTATATTTCCTGTTGAAACAGGAAGTTGGTTTTTGTGGGGGTATGTCCTTCTTTTTTACCATGAAGTGTCTTCATAGTTTCATTACTTGCCAGAGGCAGGATTCAGGGGCGGAACATTCTCATTCTAAAGAGCATTTGATTGGACGAAAATAAGGACACACCCATGAGTGCAAGATGATGTCATTAATATTTATGTTCCATTTTCCTGGAAGAATATATATTTTAAATGTGTATATCTGCTTAAGGTTTGTTTTTGATCAACTTCTAGCAGTTTGCTATAATAATAATGAGTTTAAAATGAACAGACATGAACTAAAAGCCACAATTTTTTATTCAATTTTGGCCACATGTAAATATTATGGCTACACTTGTGAAATTGTGTGTAATTTGACATTTATTGTCTGTACCTGGGTTATTATTATATTATTAACCAATACTGAAATCACAACTATTAAAAACATTTTTACTAAATAAAGCTGAGGCAAAAAAAAAAAAAAAAAAATTACATAAGCAAATTAGAAATGTCAAAATAACTGGAAATAAATAAAAACTTTATAAAACTCAAACTACTAAAAATGATAAAAGCACACACTGTAAAAAAAAAAAAAAAAAAAAAATCATGATTTATCACATTTTGTCAAATTTATCTTTTTAATTTATCTTTCTTTTGTCAAATCAACTTCAGTAATTAATGTAGTTTAGATAACATGATATTTTGAGCTTCTGTTGATTAAATCAATCGCCTTTATTGTATTAACTCAAATTTTTAATTTCAATAACTCAAAATTTTAAGGCAACCAGGTAACTTACTTTAAGTTAACCCAACAATTCTTTTTTATAGTGATAACAAAACTAGTAAAAACTGAAAATATACTGAAAAATGAAAAGCAGAATATTTATAAAAAGTAGAGAAGAAGTCTTTACTTCCATCGTAAATGCAGAATTATTTTCTGTGTTCATCAACAAGCTTTACCTGTGTTATAAATCAGATTGTGTTGATTGATCAATAGCGGTACAGCATTCTTTGAATGTCTTTAAATATGAAAGATTTTTTTAATGCTTTTGAAATAAGTCTCTTCTGCTCACCAAAATACAGTAAAACAGTGAAATATTATTCCAATGTAAATCAGCTGTTTTCTATGTGAATATATAGTAAAGTGTAATTTATTCCTGTGATCAAAGCTGAATTTTCAGCATCATTACTCCAGTCTTCAGTGTCACATGATCCTTCAGAAATCATTCTGATATGATGATTTGATGATCAACAAACATTTATGATTATTATCAATGTTGAAAACAGCTTCAGATTATTGTAGAAACTGTCATACATTTTACTTTTGCTGCTCTTGTCTTTGTGGCTGATATATGAGATTTGTACATGAAGCTGCATTTGAATTATTTAGCTTGAATCGTTCTCCTTTAACCCGCAGACATGCCCTGTCCTCGTCTCTGTCTCTCTGACAGCGTCCCGTCATTACTCGGGCTCGTCCGGCGGCTGTGACAGCGCCTCTCGCTGTGGCCATTAGGCCCGGCGCGCACGTCCTCGCGCTCCTAAAACCCCTCTAATTATTTCCTTGGGCAGCAGCCGCCGAGATGGAAGGTAATTTCTAACCTTTCACGTGCACCTGGGGAACCTCCTCGCGGGAGCCAAGGTGTCTGTGTGGCATTCAGTCATCAAAACATGACCTTTAATGGCCGCTCGGAGAGCAGTTGGCACTGGTGGCACACGCCGCCTGATGCTAATGTTGATGACTAATTTATGCAGCAGCCGTCTGATCAGCGCGCCGCTTAGGTAGCGAGAGAGAGCGAGACGGGTAAAGACAGCCATCAGTGAGACGCGCGAGGTTAAAGACGTTCGGGAGGGGCTGTTATTTAGGACCAGAGAGAGAGAGATGAGCAGGTGGGGTAATTATGTCGAACACGTTCAGATGGACCGCAGAACTGTTCTGCATCGGCCCGACCGGCGCGTCTGACCTTTAGGGGGATTTTATTTGTGCAGATTGCAGATGAGACGAGTGTGTGTTACTGTAACGGGTGAGAGCGCTCAGGTGTTACCTGGAGGAACAGTAACGCCACTGATTCTCATTAGCATACAAGAGAAAAAAAGATAAATAGTGGCATGTATTTTTAATGGAAATGATGAAGTAAACAAAATACAGTTTTATGGCCAGTTGTAAATCTTAAAGGATTAGTTCACTTTCAAATGAAAATTACACAAGCTTTACTCACCCTCAAGCCATCCTAGGTGTATATGACTTTCTTCTTTCTGACGAATACAATCTGAGTTATTTTAATAAATATCCTGACGCATCCATGCTTTATAATGGCAGTGAACAGGGGTCACGAGTATGAGCTGAAGAAAGTGTCTCCATCCACATCCATCCATCATAAACGTGCTCCACACGGATCCAGGGGGTTAATAAAAGTCTTCTGAAGCGAAGCGATGCGTTTGTGTAATAAAATATCCATATTTAACAAGTTATGAAGTAAAATATCTAGCTTCCACCAGACCGGCTTCCATATACAACTTATGAAGAAAGTGTAAACTGGCGTTGCATCAGTTACTCTTGTTTCGTAAGTTGAATAGGGAAGGCGCAGGATGTAGCGTAAGCTTTGTGAACTGCGAGAGTTTTAGGGTGTTTTCACACCTAGTTCATTTAACCCTTTCAAACGCTCTCGGAGCGGTTCAGCGTGTGTATGTGAACAAACCAAGTGATCTCAGACCCCCTAAAAGGACCCAAAAGCGAACCGTACTCAGGCTGGTCTCAGTACGGTTCGTTTGTGGTTGGATTTCTTCGTGATATGTGAAAGCATCAAGGTCCAGGTCCATTTTGCGTTTTGTTACAACAAGTGTACCTTCAGGCTCGCCATTCCCGCTGTTCCGTCTTTTCCGTCACTGCTGACAACAAGGTCCATTGGGTTCTGGGTTCTCTTCTGAGTCCACTAGATTGTGAACACCAAAAGGACTGAGGTCACTTTCGGCTGGTTCCCTTTCTGGTTCACTTTAAGTGAACTGGGTTTGATTCTTTTAAAATGAACTATATGTGAAAACACCCTTACACTTTTTTTGTAAGTTGTATATGGGAGGCGGTCTGGTGGAAGCTAGATATTTTACTTCATGACTTGTTAAATATGTTTATCTTTTTACACAAATGCATCGCTTCACTTCAGAAGCCCTTTATTAACCCCCGGATCCGTGTGGAGTGTGTTTATGATGGATGGATGTGGATGGAGACTCTTTCTTCAGCTCATACTCGTGACCCCTGTTCACTGCCATTAGGATATTTATTAATATTTCTCAGATTGTGTTCATCTGAAAGACGAAAGTCATATACACCTAGAATGGCTTGAGGGTGAGTAAAGCTTGGGCTAATTTTCATTTGAAAGTGAACTAATCCTTTAATGGCTGCTATTGGCAGGTGTGGCATGAGTTCATTTTAAACGCTGTTGAAATGACTTTCACTGCTGATGTATCCGGTTT
>NC_067225.1:12735000-12737500 GCF_019924925.1 Ctenopharyngodon idella
GTGTGATTTATTGACCAGACACGACGGATCCGAGCAGAAAAACAATCATCTTCCTGCATATTTGCACATAAATATTGTGCGATGAAAATGCGAGGAAGACGTGGCAGTCAGAGAAAGATGCTGATGAGCGTGTTTTCTGACAGACTTTCCTTACATAACATGAAATATCATTTTCCCAGTGGGAGGGTGACACGAATTCAGCCGCAAAGGTCAAAGTGAAGCGTTTTCCTCCGAGCGACGTCACACACAGAGCGGCCATAAACTTCAGTAGAAGAGATTCTGCGCGTCACATTGTGAAATAACGTCAGCGCGTCTGATTTATACGGAGACCTCGCGTCCTCTCGCACGGCTACATCAACATTAAACCTCAAAATTACACGTTCTATCACTCGCAGCTCACCTGAGGATTACATTACTGAAATACAGCATACATAATTAATGCTGAGGAATAGAGCGCTGCGAGTCGCCATGCACACAATCTAATAAAGAGCTTTATGTTTCTGTGTTCACATCTCTCTCTGTTCTCATATATCTGGACGGAGACCCGCAGGTATCGTCTTAAATAACTCACATGTCTTTCTCTGCCCTCATCTATATTTACAGTGTTTGTAAGGTGAGCACCGTATTGAAATAACTCAAACCTTCTATTCTTCTCTACAAATGTCTGCAATTATTAAGCCCAAAACGCTTAAAGGAAATGCTGAGATAAAAATGTCAACATTTACTCGCTCTCATGTTCCTCAGGAGAAAGAAAGTCATGCAGTGTAAATAATAATAATAAAAAAGTGTTGTTTCAACTTAAAAAAATAAGTTTTTGTACTGGCTTAAAATATTAGGTTTAGCCAACTTGTGAAGTTGCATTAAAGGTTTAGTTCACTTCAGAATTCAAAATTCCTGATAATTTACTCACCCCCATGTCATCCAAGATGTTCATGTCTTTCTTTCTTCAGTCAAAAAGAAATGAAGGTTTTTGAGGAAAACATTCCAGGATTTTTCTCCATATAGTGGACTTCACTGGGGTTCAACGGGTTGAAGGTCCAAATGTCATTTTCAGTGCAGCTTCAAAGAGCTCTACATGATCCCAGATGAGGAATAAGAGTCTTATCTAGAGAAACCATTAGCCATTTTCTAAAAAAAATAAACATTATATACTTTTTAACCACAAATGCTCGTCTTGCACTGCTCTGTGATGCTCCACGCATTACGTAATCATGTTGGAAAGGTCACGCGTGACGTAGGCGGAAGTACCGATCCAGTGTTTACAAAGCAAACGTGTAAAAACTAAGTCAAACGGCCTTTACAAAAAAAGGTAAAACAACGATGTCGGACGATTTTGAAGATGGAGGAGAAAATGAGAAAATGAGTTTTTCACCCTACAACAGTACTTCCACCTACGTCACACGTGACCTTTCCAACATGATTACGTAATGCGTGGAGCATCACAGAGCAGTGCAAGACGAGCATTTGTGGTTAAAAAGTATATCATTTTACATTTTTTAGAAAATGTCCGATGGTTTCTCTAGATAAGACTCTTATTCCTCGTCTGGGATCATGTAGAGCTCTTTGAAGCTGCACTGAAACTGACATTTGGACCTTCAACCCGTTGAACCCCAGTGAAGTCCACTATATGGAGAAAAATCCTGGAATGTTTTCCTCAAAAACCTTCATTTGTTTTCCACTGAAGAAAGAAAGACATGAACATCTTGGATGACATGGGGGCGAGGAAATTATCAGGAAATTTGAATTCTGAAGTGAACTAATCCTTTAAATGACATCTTAGATATTTGCATCATCTCAAGTTAAATCAGGAAAAGTTATTCTAACACTAAAAGTTGTGATAGCTAATTGCAGCAATTAGTTTTTACATTGTGTTCAGAATGACATGAGGGTGAGCAAATGATGACAATTTTCATTTTTGGGTGAACTAGTCCTTTAAAATCTTTATGAAAAGGAAGTTGCACTAGTCATTTCTTCTCTATTGTGTCGTATATCCGAATGAAACGCTTCTGGAACAAGAACAAATGTAGGGCGGGGCTTGATTTTGATTGGATGGTTGTGGTTTGCTATTGGTGGATCTCATGTGAGTGACAGGTTGCCCCGCCCTCGTCATCAGAGAAGAGAAGAGATGCTGCAAGAGGGAGGAGAAGATATTCTGATTCAAGATTAGCAGGAACATGAATTTAAAACTATGTGCACAGATAAATCATTTAGAATTAACACTGCAATATTCCATTAATAATGACATTATTATGATTATGATTGTTTCACAGAACAAAGTAAGCCGTACAGGGTTGGAATGGCAATGAGTGAATGTGTACTATCCCTTTAAAACAATCAGCACTGAATGTACAGCCATTTGAATTCATCACGAATGAGGGACTGCCGCTAAATCAGGTGTGTGTGTGTGTGTGTGTGTGTGTGTGTGTGTTTGAGACGAGAAGGGCACAAATCCCTCAGGACTCCAGCAAACATCGCTGCCCTACAAATTAAACCCGTCGCC